>NC_141914.1:30092069-30243585 GCF_057802395.1 Ceratotherium simum simum | reverse complement strand
TAGCACGGCTTTGATACATAATCAGTGCTTGATAAATATGTCATGATTGAGGAAATACACAAACAAGTGTCTGAACAAATGAATGAACTAGCACATACTTCCAGACTGCTGCTGCTTTCTCCTGGTTCCTTTAGGGGGAGTGTAAATGCCTTATATAGATGCCACTGGTGGCCGGTTACTGCCTAGGCTGTAGGGATGGCTACCCTTTATGACATTTTTTTCCTGCCTACTTGCAGATGCAATGTCACCCATTCGGCCCCGCACGTCTCCCTAGACACCATTCTGCCTCCTCTAACTGGGGGTGATGGGAGTTGGGGTCCTCAGTTCAGGAGTGTTTGCCATAGGAGATCCAGCAAAGTAACCCTTGAGAATCCCCTGAGGCTCCTCACCACCCACAAGGCACACTCCATCTGGGAGAAGAGCCTGAGGACAGGGATGAGATGGAACTCAGACCTGCTGTTCCCCAGTCCTGGAAACTGAGGGGCCTTTGCAGGGGTCTGCTTAGCCCTCCAGGACTGAGGATACACAGACTTCAACTCAGAACAGGGCTGAGAACTGACATGGGCAGCCCCTGTAGAGTGCACGAGGTCGTGTAACTTACCGAGAACATTCACACCCAGTATCAGCAGTGGTCTAGATAGCGACTTGATGAAGTTGCCTAGATTGGAATCATTATTGTCCCCATTTTACAGAAAAGGAAACTAAGCCTCAGAGCAGGGAGATGAATGTTTTAGGACACTCTGTAGCCTCTAGAGGAGGTAGGTTCCAACACTGAAGAGCTTGCTCAGGATTCTCCCTCTGCCCTCTGAAGGGGAGGCTGAGAGCTCCTTTGATTTCTTCACATCACTTTAAGGACATCCTTTTTCCTCCTGCTGATTCCTTCTGCTTGATGAAGCAGGCACATGGTGTGTTCACCCAAAAAAATCCTCAAAGACTACTCCCCACAGCTATAAAAAATAAAAGAGAAAGAGAAAGAGAGGAAATGCCACCCCGGAAGCCAACACAGCACCCAGGAGAAGAGGGGAGAGCAATCTTCTAAAGCACTGAGCTCCCGGCCCCTGAAAGGGAGGTGTGTGCACCAGAGGCAACAGAAGTAATGCACCGGGGGTGCCATCAGAGTCACTTTTGAGGGGATTCAAGGCCATAGCAAGGAACCGGCAAGGGTCAGGTCCAAAAGTAGGGCAACTGAAGATGGGAGAGCAAACGCCAGGTCAGGTGGAGGGAGGGTGGGTGCCAAGAATAGGTCCAGGAAACCTGAGGGTGCTGGGGGTCCCCTCCTGTGGTGTTTGTGTGGGTCTGAGGACAGGCGTGGTGGCCACAGGGGCCCTGCAGGGTGGGGCGTTCCTGGCTGCAGTTTCCTTTTCTGGCTGATGAAGGGTTGACACTAGATTCCTCTGCTTGCCCCAGCTCTGACGCTAAAATGGGCTTCACGCACCGAAAGCCTCCTGATTCTCCATCTCTAGACCACAGGGGGCTGGGTCACACCCAGATTCCCAGCAAACCAGGAAGCATAGCAGCTGTCACTGTGCCGTCCTTCAGTCCTCACAATCCAGCAAGGAGGGCAGGTCACTCCTGATGGGGAAACGGAGGCGTGAAGCATGAAGGGACTTTCCTAAGTGCCACAATTCATAAGTGGAGGAGCCTAGATTTGAATCTAGTCCTATCTGGCTGCAAATCTCAGGTTATTTCTCTGCTCTGTGCTGCTTCCCAAGCTTCTAGTGAAGACCTATCCAGAGCAACAACCCCCTGGGGTCACTTTTTTAAAAAGCTGGCCACCTACAACAACAGAGAACTAAAAGGGACCAGTGATAAGGGAATGGTTCTATCTCTTTCCTTTGCCCAAAGAGAATAAATACCAATACCAAGGGCAGTGGTGCAGAAAGCCATTTGCTCCAATGTCCTTGCCAGAGACAAACAGATAACCCTTTTTTGCAAGTTTGGCTGAATATTAACTTAGCACCCAAGGGCGCTGTCCCATACAAGCAAGACAAAGTCCTTGCCTTTAGCTTCGGAGCTTGGAGCTGAGCAAAAGGATCCTGAGTATCCAGCACGGCACTTCCCTCCCCCACTGAGGAGCCCCCGACACGGGGCCCTTCCCCTCCCCATCACGGAGTTGTAGTCAGGCATACGTGCATCCAGGGCCTAGACAAGCAAGAGACAGCTCAGCCCTCACGTCAAGCTGGAAGTCTCCTGACCTGCAGGAGAACTCAGTTTGCACCCTCTGCCTGCTCTGCTCTGCGCCTGCTTCTGTATTCGCCCATACGATATCACCCACTCTCACTCCTGGTCTCACCTGCTGTGACCAGGCAGAGCCCGGAGACACGTCGCCCTGAGCCTTGTGACCACTGTTGCTGTGGACACAGTGGGGTGGCAGCGGGGCAGCAGGTGACAGACCTCAGTGGTGCTGGAGGAGGGCTTTGGCCATTTCCTAAACATGCTGACATCTCAATTCCCAGTTACCACGGATGCCAACTTGCCTTTCCAACTAGGTGGTACAACTAAATGACATATCTGAAAACCTACTTTTCTTCCTTAACCAAACCCCGCTACTCAGTGTTATGTTACAAGTCTTAGGAAGTAGGACATGGGTGTTGGCAATAAACCCCACCCATTAGAGCAGATGAGGAAGAAAAAGAAAAACAAACAAACAAAAGCAGTGTCACAAAAAGCAGTGTCTTCCTCTTGGGCAGTTGACAGTGCAGGCCAGACAATAACTTTCAGGCTGATGGCCCCAGTGCAGGACCGGAACCTAAAATAAACCAGACGATGGGCCCCCAAGGAAACTAAACAGGCAGCAGGACCTCTCCTGTCCAGACTTACCAATCAAGTCATGGCACCATCTGCAAATACACTGTCACTTTACGTCTTCTTGTGACCTTGGGACTAACGGCCACCCCCAAATCCCCCACCCTCTCTCAGACCTCAAAGCCTCCATGTAGAAAGACCTTTTGCTTCTCCATCTGGCTCATGCCTGCATAAGCTCAATGTACCCCCTCAGCGAGGCCTCTCCTACCCTAGCCAGCCCCGAACTTCGATCTGAATTGATTGCTCCCCCCCACCTCCTATTTTGAGCACTGTTTTCACAGCACTTACCACGTTTTATTGTACTTAGTTCTTCTAAAAACCAGACTTGTAGAATACTTCAAATGGTTCCTAAGCAGAGAATATATTTTATAAAACCACCTTAGAGTAGCTGCTCAGCAAATGTTTATTGAATGGCTTAGTGAGTGGCTGAATAAAATACCTTCACAACTATAAACCGCTTCTTTATTTGATCTCACAGCATCCCTCATATAGGAAAGAACAAACATTATTGTCCTTATTTTATAGACGAGAACAGGGCCACAAGCCTTGCTCTCGTTCACTCACTTAACTGACGTTTATTGCGTGCAAGTTTCAGTCTAGAGCAGAGCTTCTCACACGTTAATGTGCACACGAAGTTCCTGGGGAACTTGGTAAAATGCAGATTCTGATTCAGCAGATCTGGGTGGGGCTGGAGATTCTGCATTTCTAACAAGCTCCTAAGTGACACCTATGCTGCTGGGCCAAGTCTCACTCTAGTCTTACTGACCTAACAAGGTGGCTGAGAAAGAGAAAATACCCAATTAGCTTGCATAGGTAGCAGGAACTAGAGTCTTCCTTAAAATCTTAGGAAGCAGGAAGGGTAGAAAGCCTTATGCCCATTTTACAGATATGGAAACTGAGGATCGGAGAGACTAAGTGACTTCTCCAGGGTCTAATGCAGCCCTTCCGACTTCAGTGCTGCCTTGACTGCCACCCATTGTACTGCGTGCCGGGAGAATTCAGAGATGAAGGCACCGCGTCCCATCCTCGGGAAGATGACGGGCGAGATGCACGCACACCAGGACCTATAACACCAAGTGGACTGAGAGAAGAGCCAGGAGTCCAGAGGCGGGTGAGCATGTGCCAGCCAGATTTTACCCCAAAAATGTGCCATATCTTTGTTTTCTACCCACAGCCCAATTAGACTGCAGATGGGGGTCTTCTTCCATCAACCCAATCCCTTTAAAAGAAAGGAAAAAAACAGTGGCTTTCGGATTTTTCTTTTAGGCCCTGAGCCTCTTCAGTGGAAAGTGCTGCCCTTCCGACCTGTTGATGTAATTGCCGTAATTGAAGATTCCAGGCCCCCATGTGGGTGGACAGGGCCCCATTCATCCATCGGGTCAGCGAAGTGTAAACCTGCTGAGTCCTTCAGATGCCCCGGCCGCAGCCTCCCCCTCCCAACCCCCTCCAGCCCCGCAGGCTGGGCTCCCCGCGACGCCAGGGCAGCCAGGCCGAGGCTGGTCCCTCTCTCGCTCTGGGAACGGTGCCTAATTAAAGGGTCTGTTCTCATCTCCATGGGGCCGACTTAAGGCCTCCTGACAGTAATGAGAGCCACACGTGTGGGGCTGGGGGGCTGGAAGGACAGCCCCCCTGCTGTCTTAGCACCCTATTAAACAGCAAGTCACAGACACACACACACACGTTGCAATTCTGCAGTAATCACCATCAAATCTTTAGAGCTACAAGGAGCTGCTCGAATTCTGAAAGAGGAAGGAACCAGAGAGGAAATAACTTGCCCAAGGGCACACAGTGAGTCAGGGTGGCTGGACTCAGGTGTCCTGCTACACCTCACAGCACAGACTTCCCCTTGGAGGGTGGGGCTCTCCACTGCAGCCCCAGGGGAGCAGATAAGGGGGGGGGAGGGACAGACTCCCAACTCGCTCTTCTGGATCAGCCAGTTTCAGAGGGCTGGCCCCAGCAGAGCAGAAAGCAGCGGTTAGCTGGGGCTGGGGTTGTTGGCGTCTGGAGACACCCTTTGATCACATGACAAAGGCAACCTCAGAGTGGGACATTCACTGCTGCGGGTGGATCCACACCTAATCCTGGCCTCCTGGCGAGAAAAGGAGCCAGGCTCCGTAGCCCTCTCCCACTTTCTTTGTGTTCTTGTCTACCCTCCCACCCCTTCCCCGCCCCGACACCCTCTCTTCCAGCCCCACCCCCACCCCACAGCCCATGAGCACTTGAAGGAGCTTCTCTGCCACCCATTCTGTCTGTCTCCCCAGCAGAGGAACTTTGCACAGTGCCCAGCATGTAGTTGGTTCTCAGTAAATATTCATTAAATATAATAAAAGTCAAGCCACTGTTTGCTCCAACTCTTAAGTCATGTTTGTGCATTGTTTTAATCACAACTTTGCTTAAAGAGAGGACCCTGTGGTGGGGTAAAGCAGAAATGCTGACAATAACGTGGACCAAGTCTCAGAGATACTGGCTCACTAATAAAGATAGTGAATGAAAGGGACAGAATATTTCGGTTGTGTCTAATTCCAGTTTCTTGGCACAGTGATGAATCCCAAAAAAGAAGCCAATAATATCCTGGGTACTAACGATATAATCTGGAGACCCAGGCTTCTTCCAGAAGCCCCCTCACTAGCATCTCTATTCCCAAACTCCCACTTCCCAATCCTCTGTGCACACTTGCTATCAGACTGATGGATCTCACCACTCGTATCATGTGACACTCCTGCTCAAAAGCCTATTTCCTCTGCATGAAGTCTGCACTGCCTGGCTCTCAGGGACCTCCTCAGTCTGGCTTGGCCTTAACTCAACACCCTAGTTTCCCACTGCTCTCCAGAGCACTCCTTCCCTCTTAGTCAAGTTGATCCCCTCACCCAGCTCAGACAGTGTAGGACGGGGGGTGGGGGTGAAGATGAAATTTGGAGCCAGAAGACCTGGATGTGAGTCCCAGATCTGCCACTTGACCTCGCTGAGCCTAGTTTCCCATGGGTAAAATGCAGATGATAATAATATCCACCTCGTAGGGGTGGTGTGAGGATTAAGTGGTATAATGGATGTTAAAGAGCTTTCCAAACTGTAAAGGGCGAAAGAAAGGACAGTCGTTCATCTCTAGTCATGATCGTTCCCTCCTCTAGCACTGCCTTTGATCTCAAGACTCTTCTACCCAGTCAGACCCAGCTCAAGCTCTGCCACCCACAGAAATCAGGCCTGATAACGCGAGTTCCCACTGCTTCCAGCTTCTAAGGCCTCACTCATCCCATGTCTTGATTTGTTTATTGTGTCTTGCACATGTTAGCCTTAGAACTCCAAGATTATGACTATTTACTTGTATATAACATGATACAAAAATTCAGGTTGCTTACGATTAAAATATAAACACATTTATAACAGCAAAGCACAAGATACAAATGGAGGGAAAAATCAGAAACATTACTGCAGGAGGAAAAGGACAATTATAGTAGACATCCAGGTTAAGCTGGCTACTGCAGTTAAGTACCCTTGGGGATAATCCGCATTTTCTCTTCTTCACCTTTTTGTAGAGGAAAGATGTGTACTCCCCAGCCTTCCAGTGGGGAGGGTTGGGTGGAACTTTCCCATCTCTCTCCTCCTGGGGAAGAGGAGTAGCTAATGAGATGGGTGTCAGGAAGGGGTCACTGAGTCAGGGGCACTGTGATGCAGTCACTGCCTTGTGCTCCTTGGTCTCATCAGAGTAGAACAGGCTCCTGCTCCCTGTCCTCCTTGGCTTTCTATGATAAGCCACCTGCCCATGGAAACACCCCTCACTGCCCCTCCCCGACCCCTGCCCCAAGCAGCAGGGTCGCCATTCTCCTGCTGCTCCTACTCCACTGGCTTTCTAGAAGCAGACCCATGATCTTTTCCTTGCAGTAGCTTAATAAGTAGACTCAGCATCTGCTGGGTGAGAACATGCAGGTCCCAAAGTCTAGCTCAGGGAAGGAGTAGGAGGTCCCACCCCACTCCGCATACAGAGGTTAAAAGACAACTTGCAGTTTTGGAAGCTTACCTCATCATCAATTAAGCTAATACTCTGATGTGCATTTGGCTAGTGGTCCTGGAGCCTATTCCCAATCATCCGAAAGAGGAGGAGAGAAGGTTTTAGAGTCCTTACTTCCAGCAAACACGAACGTGAACTCTGAGCTTCTTGATAGCCAAGGTATCATTATTCGATAAAAAATGGAAATATGGCTGAAGTTAAAGAGGAATGTGTCTTGATAAAAGGGACCTTGAGTAGTCCAATGGATGGAGTCATCATTAATGGTTTAGCAGAAGATGCCAAAAGCGTCTTTTTTGTTTTGCAACAACCTACAATAAAAGTTAAGGGCACAGTATTAATTTATAATTCAATGTAAAGGGACTAAACTAATGCAATTCAAATGTATTTCTGTGTGTTGGCCCAATCACATACCAGGACAGGGCTTAATTCATTGTCTCAATCATGTTTTTGGCAAGAATAAATAGCAGACAATTTAGAACTAAACTCATGCACTCTCATATTCTGTGGAAATAAAAACTGGTAAGACCCTTTGGAAAACAACTTGGCAGTATGTATTGCGAGTCTTAATAATGTTCCTCTCTTTAGCAATTCCACTTCTGGGAATTTATCTTAAGAGAAATAAATTTTTAAAAAGTTATATGCTTAAATGTATTAAGTAAATCATAGTACATGAGTGATGAAAGATTATGCAGTCATATGAGATGAAGTTTATGTTGCTATCATGTTAAATAGAAAAAAGCGAATAAAATTGTATATGTACAATGATCATAACCATGTAAAATCATGAGAGAAAAAGAAGAAAAATACCAAATAATGAGGGTGGTTATCCTCTTTCACCTTTTCTGTATTTTTCTATTTTGTTAATGAGTATCTATCAGGCTATAATTAGAAATAAAATAAAATGAACTTTATTGTGTGTATATATATATATATATATGTATATATATATATATATATGCAATATATATATATATATCAGCTGTCCATAGATCCTCATACTTTAGATACCAGCCTGGCAGACAACAGAGCTGGCATTCTGTTACAAAAATTAAGAGCTGTACTTACTGCCCCACAGAGCTATGGGGGCACCTCACTTCCACCCACAAGGAAACCTGTTGTTGCTAGTGGGCAGGACCTACCTTCTTCTAAACTAGGAGCTTTGGAGGTGACCGGAGACATCTGGCCACCTCAGGTCAGCTGTTGGCTCCCTGAGGGTAAGAGACAGAGTCTTCCACCTCTTCTATTTAGCTCCCAGTGCTTGACTATAGCTCGTCACCTGCCAGGAGACCAACGAGTTGTTGGTTTGATTGGTTGATCTAATGATTTGTCTAGCTGGCTCACTAAGAACACCATAGCTAACCATAGTTACTAAATGATTGAATGATGAAACAGATATCAGTTAACATCTTGACTGGGAAGTACAGTGATGCGTCACTTAACAACAGGGACACATTCTGAAAAATGTGTCGTCAGGTGATTTCGTCACTGTGTGAACATCATAGAGTGTACGTACACAAACCTAGATGGTATAGCCTCCTACACACCTAGGCTATATGGTACTAATCTTATGGGACCACCGTCATATATGTGGTCGGTCATTGACTGAAACGTCGTTATGTGGAGCACGACTGTACTGAAAGAATGAAAAAACTCCTACATATGTTTCCAGGTCCAGCTCAGTGGTCCCTGCCCGACCACTCTGCCCTTGCTGCACCCACCCCAGCCCACATTCCCCTGTGGCCTTGTACAGACCCCGACTGTACACTTTAGCCATTATCCCAGGCTCGATGCAATTTGTTTACTTGTCTGACTCCCTCACTGGACTCTGAGCAACTTGGGACAAGGCTTTACATTTCGTTCATTTTTTAAATCTGCCTCTAAGGTTATTAGTACAGAGTCCGGGACATAATTCACTCAACATGACACATATTAGGGGTTCAGCCAATGTTTGCGAATGAAGGAACAAATGAAGGCAGGACAAGGATATCTGAGTACCAACGAGCCATCCAGCCCTGGTCAGGGGCAGTCTCTGCTGGCACGGAGGACCCACAGGAGAATCAGCCTAACTCCCACCACGCTTAATGGCAATCCATCGTTTCCTTGTTTCTCTTCCCTTAGAGATCATAAACACCATGAGAGCAGGGGTTGTATCTGTCTTATTCACCCCAAACTCCAGCAACTCACACAACACCAACTCAACAGATTTCTGTCAAAGGAATAAATGGATGGTAAGGAAACCCCATTTTCAGTTTCCATTTCCTCCAGCTGTGATTACTCACTGAACAAAATGGCACATTACACGTGGTGGTATGCAGCCTACCTTTACTGCCCTTTCTCTTGTTTTCTATTGAGAGCTAAGAAGAACTCTCGAGAACTGGTGGGGGCTTTCTCTCTTCAGCTGAAGATTACCTGGAGACTTAAGCAAGAGCCATAGCAGGTCCTCCACAAAAGGAGCCTCAAAGGAAAATGTTAATCCTCCCCAAGCAGGCGGCCGGGCAACAAGCAACAGAAACAATTCACCCCAGTGACGTCCTTGGAATCGTATGTATGTCTTCAAATCTCCCATACAAACGATTTCCTTAGAAAAGACAAGTGGAAACAGCAAAAGAAAGATCACTGAAGGTTTGAGACAAAATCAGTTATGGGACATAGGGCTCTATCCTCACTTTTGCAAAAAGATGTCATAGGCTGTCCCTTGCTCATCTCTACATCAGCCAAGGTCTCAGTTACAAGTGAATTTATAAATATAGGGAGCTCTGCGCCTCTCCCACAAGGCTGGACTTCCTTACTCACTTGTGCATTCACTGGCTTCAGCTCTCACTGGAAACATCCTTTGTGATGTGGCAGCGTAAAGCATCCTAAAGCAGACATTCTCCAGAATCAACATGCAGATTCCCAGGACACATCCCAGAGACTCTGACTCAGTAGGTTTGGAGTGGGAGCCTGGAATCTGCATTTTAACAAACTCCTCCAAGTAATTCTGATGTCTAAGGTCTATGCTTTGAAAATCGCTCTTCTAGTCCTTGGATAAAACTCCCCTCTCTGCTTCCCCAGGCCACTGGTTGAGCTCTCTTCTTCCCCATGACTCTCTCAACCCCCTGGACAGACATCTCCCCAGGCACAAGTCACAGCGGCATCATTAAACTGTGACATTGTGCTTATTTCCCCAGCACATCACACAGTGCATGGCCTATAGCAGGCATTCAGAAAATGTCTGTTGAATGAATGAATGAATGAATAAGTGAATGAATGAGTGAGCAAATGAATGAACTTAACATCACCACAGAATAATGACCTCCCTTTCAGTTTCCTCCCACTTCTTCCAACTCTAACGTGAGGAAACCATGACTTGCTATTCAAGATCATTTTTCGTTCTCCTTGTCTTTGTGGTAATCTTTCAGAGAGTGGGAAGCCAGTACCAGGGGTGAAAAGCAGTTCCACACATACAACCTAAGGGAGGCCATCTGATCATCCCCCAAAGCCCAGAGAATATCACTTTCCACATCAAAGATTCTGGATCAAAGATGTCTACAAGTGTTGTTGCTGTGGTACCCATGCTGGGTACCCCATGCTGGGGAAATTGTGCCAGAACCTTCTCTTCCCTGCAGGAAAGCCCTAGTAAGCCAGATCAGATTTGGGGCAGGATGGGGGGCTGACGGTTTGCTCTTCTCCACCTCTACTGCTGAGGGAAGCCGTGGGCTGGAAATCCAGGTTGGAAGGTTAATGGTGAATTTTGAATTAAAACACAATAAGCCCCTCATTCCTTCCCCATTGACATCCTCCATTCTTAAGGATGAAAAAAACACCCCTTCCCCCTGACGCAAGACTGCCATAGGCTTAATCAGAACCTTAAGCTGCTGTCATTCACCCGTGTTGTAGGCACAGTGACAATGATCAGGTTAGGTGTTTAGAACAGTATGATGTAAGTGGGGCTTGTGATAAAAGAGTTGCTGACAGACAAGGCAAGCTGACACCATGAGAACAGCCAGGGCTATGATGTCATTTGATTTCACAGGTAGGCCGGCCTGTTTTCTTAGCCCTGACATTCGATGCCCTGCCAGTTATTCAATAACCAGAAATGAGGTGGGTCCTACAAATTCCTGAATCTCCTTGGGGATTGAGGGGGAAGGGCCATGCTTTCTTGATCAAGGGCACCAGAGGAGAAGCCAGAGCTGGAAATCCGCCCCCGAGAGAATGGGTTGATGAAATAAAACACGAGAAAGATATTCAGAAGCAAGTGCCATCATTTTTGCGGAGAGATAGACAATGATTCTGCATCCCATTGAACCCAGACAACCCTGCTCCGCTCCTGGAGGGGAGAGTAAAAGTCGCCCTCAGACTGAACAGTGTGCAGACTCTCAGGTCAAACAAAGCAGCCAATTCTCAGCAAATTTGCCTGTAAAAAGATGAGGGCTAAGGGTGGGGCTTTTTTTGTTTGTCTGGGGAAGGTTGTTTGCTTTTTCATTTGTTTATTTTACTATCTAATATACGCCACACACATAACCCAACATACATAGCTTTTAGAGCTTTAAACACATGAAATATTTTGATGAGAAACTCTAATTAATGCTTCAAAAAAGTAAGTTCAAGCCAAACAGATTTTTCTGTGAACATATCATAGAAATTAAAGGAAAAGAGGTTGCAGATTTTCCTTGTAAGCATAATATTGAGGGTGGGATGATGCATTAGTTTCCTAGGGCTGCCATAACAAAGTACCACAAACTGGGTTGCTTAAAACAACAGAAATTTATTGTCTCACAGTTCTGGAGGCCAGAAGTCTCAAATGAAGGAGTCAGCAGGACCGTGCTCCCTCTGAAACCTAGAGGGGAGAATCCTTGCTTGCCTCTGCTAGCTTCTGGTGGTTGCCAGCATTCTTTAGTGATCCTTGGTTTGTAGATGTATCACCCCAACCTCTGCCTCCATCGTCGCATGGCCATCCTCTCCCTGTGTGTCTCTGTCTCTGTGTCTCTTCTCCATCCTACTCCAGCGTGACCTCATTTCAGCTAATTACATCAGCAATAACCCTCTAACAACTCTTATTTCTAAATAAAGTCACCTTCTAAGGTACTGGGGGTTAGGACTTCAACATATTTTTTTAGGGGACACAATTCAACCCATAACAGGTGACGACCACCAACAACTGTAATCAGCCCAGCTCCTAAAAGGAAAATCCAGAGCCCACAGCATCCACATAGCTCCAGCCAGTCCTGGGAAGGCCCTGAGCTACAGGTACATCTGTGATTCCTCCCAAAGAGGGGAACAAGCCATTCATTCATCAATCCTTTCAGTAAATATTCACAAAGCACCTACTAAGTGTCCTACATGTGCTGGCTGTGGGTGAGAGAGATGAGACAAGGACCCAGCTATTGGTGAAGGATATTAGAAGTAAGACACTGGGTAGCTTTGTAATTCTTTGTTCAACTTTTGTTCTTTGAACTTTGGTTCAACTTTGTTCAAGCAGTTGAAGGGCAGGTACTCTGCCCCAGGCAGCCTTTGCAACAGGTCCACATATTCATAATCATTTGTGGAATTGGGCTGCAAGGAGCCTTTGAGAAGAGAAAAATAAGCATACAAGTGGTTAAAGAACAATATGCTACAGGTTAGAGGAGACAAAGTCCAAAAGCCAGGGAGGCATAGGGAAAAATCATAAGATTTTAGAGTTGGAGAGGATTTTTGAGAGCATCTTAGTTGGTGGTTTTCAAACTTAAACATAAAAAACAATGGAACACTTTCTTTGAACAAAATGTTATGAGCACATGCGATGTGTGAGCAGGCAAGAGCCCATTCGTTCCAGTAGAATGATGAGAGAACTTACAAGAGCGCCTTGCTCAGCACCTCCTCCAGGCTCTGACCCTGCACTCCCTGGGGAGGATCTCCTCCTCAAGCATTGGTTGGAAACCATTAGACTACTGATGGGGAAACTGAGGCCCAGGGAGGTGGCAATGAATGTCTTCTTCAGGGATATACACATGAGTCTACAGTGGAGGCAGGACTAGAACTCAGATCCTTCTCCGACTTCCTGTTCAAAGTTTTCTGCACTACCTCATGTTCTCAGGGTAAAGTGGATGAGAAGAGGGAGTTTCACACCCTCTGGTTTCCCTTTTCATCCAGACAGACTCCCCTCTCCTGCAGCCTCCTCCTTGTCCCCACATAGCATTGCCTGGCAGGGACATACCCAGCTCTGGCCCCGGGCGTGAACTCTACTCCTCTTCCCCTGGAGGCAGGGGAAGGGGCTTGGTGACTCTCTGGGTCTCTTCCAGCCCAGATAGTGCAGCTGCCTTGCCCCAAGCTGAGGAAGCCTTTAAACTCCCTGGGACTTATCCTACTCCCACGACGGCCCCCGTCCCTCTGTGGAGGAGAAAAGTCAAGGCTTACAAGTCACAGACGAGGAGTCATTTCTCCACAAGTTTGCTCTGAATCCAGCTTTTTCTGATCCACATAACTGACAGAGACAGAAGGAGTTGGGGAGATGCATGGGCTTCCAAAAGGAGATTTCCAACTCGGTTTGGGACACTTTAGAAATCCACACCCAAAAAACAACACCCGAAGCCCAGGTTTCCTAGCTCAAGGGACCCAACCCTGGGAGAACCTTCCAAGGACATGTCCTCATGAGGTGTCTCGTCCACATCTGAAGTCAGTTTGGCCTGCATCCATTGAAATTACTCTTCAAGACTCACTGTCACCTTCGAGGAGGTTGACTCCAGAGTCACTTTCCTGCCAGTCAAAGAAAGGGCAGCAGTTTAGAGAACTCTCCAGAGAGCGATGCCTCTAGGAGTGATGACAGGCCTTGACACGTGTATTCAAGACCTCTGTGTTCAAGTCCGGGCTCTGCTACTTACTGCCAGGTGACTTGGGACCAATCTCTTGATTACTCTTGAACCTACCTTGCCCCTGTAAATTGGAGGTTTACTCAATATTCATTCAACAAACACTCCCTGTGCACCTCTCATGTGCCAGATGAGGTGTAGAGGGGGTAAATTTTGCCCCTCCCTACTGCACAGCCTGTTGTGAGGATCAGACTGTTAGGAATCTGAGAGTGGCTCATCGATTGGTGATATTTAAATGTTGTTTCTACTCTAAGACGCCCACAGAGTGGGAGACATTTATTTCCTTAGCACGTCCTTTACTCTTCCAGACCTCATTCTCTGATTTTATGCCAAAACAATGTGATTAGACCTCATATTTTTCACGATCTTCCATCACACCACCCATTTTGACGGCTGAGTTGGCACTTGAAAAACTATGATCCATACAAATAGGCATTCTTCAATTTTCTTAACAATGGTGAATGGCATGAACCTTGCCTTATTCACTCTCCATTCCCAGCAGAGCCAGGCACATAGTAGGTACTCAATAAACATGCTGAATGAATGAATGAATGGAAAATCTTGCCTCCAAAGAGGAGAATTAGTAAAATTAGAATTAAGAGGAAGGACAACTTTTCTATGACTTTATTTTACCCATCACGCAATAGATCAGCATCCTCTCTAATACTTTCCTGACTACTGTGAATGACTGCAGGTTGCATGTTCCACCTGTGGCTCTGGCATGAAAATCCTTCAGTCTAGTGGACATTGTATGTCGTTCAGCAGCCAGTCCCAACTTCAGTCTCCTGACGTCTTCCTATTACACCAGTCACACAAAAGGGAATGGGCAATGCGTGTGTCCCCTGCCACCCTCACGCTAACTGCCAGGGCCAAGTGAAATATTTTCATCCAGCCTTTCTCCCCCTTTCTTTATTCTTTTAAGCTTCTTCTAGTGATAAAAGCTGAAGCAAATTGAAATTGGCAGCTCTGTGGTCTTCAAGCAATAGGAAAAGTACTAGAGATCATGTGAACCACACTTTTGAAAACTTAAAAAAAAAAATCTAATCTTGCCTCAATAAAAATGACATCATGTCACTGTAATCGGCAGGGGGAAAGACTTGAAAGTTGCTGGCAGCGGCCCAGCAGAGTTCAGGGGTTCTGTTGGCTGTGCTGAATTCCCACGGGAAAGGTAGGGGGAGAGGACTGCCTTTCAGGTGAGCCTCGGAGCCACAAGGAGGAGTGGGGAGGAAGGCTAAAGGCCCCCCCCCCCCCCCCCCCCCCGGCACCTCGTTGTCATCTCCCGGGCGTTGCTGCCATTGCAGCTTAGGGGCTGGCTTCCTCCACCCCTTCTCCTACCGGCCTTCCTTTGTGATGTAGTTTTTGGCTGTGCTCCTTCTCTCTGGCTGGCCGACTTGGAGGGAGAGACAGCAGCCAACCTGGGAAATCTCGATGACAACGACTCTCCCTGTGAGGGCACAGACCGAGAGCCAGAGGGTGGTACCAAATTCCCCAATTCCACTCGAGTGTGGAGTCTTTGCAAACTCACCCCATGGGGTCTGAGCCAAAGACAACAATAAACACGGCAGGTTGGCTGTGCTGCAGCGGCCCTTCTGCACGGGAGCAGCTTTAGCCCTGGGAGGTGCAGTGCTGGGGGCTGGTTTTCACTGTGCCTCAGTTTACCTTCAATTGGCAGCCATTGACTGTCCATTAGCAATCGCTGGATGGGTATATAAGGGATGGATAAGACTGACCACTTCTGGGACATGGCTTGGGGGATGAGGCCACAGCTGGAAGGGTTACTTCTCAGGATCTACCCTTTTGTACTGCTTGAAATTTTTAACCATTTGCATTTTCAAGTCAAAGCAATCAATAGATAAAGAGACAGAAATCCATTGGCAGTAAATGAACCCTCAGTGATGCCTGCTTCTCCCTATATCCCTCATCTGACTTCTCAAGCTGGGGTACACAGGCCCCCCAGGGGCACAGAGTGGCCTAACAAGAGAAATGTTGGAATTTCAATTTTACTTGAAGGGTTGGGCAGAGGGAGAGGCAGAAATATTATTTTTATATTAAAAGAAATAGGAATGTATGTGGAATATAATGCAAATGTACTTGGATGATTAAGAGGAAATATAATATCTTCATCCTTACCATATGCCATATACCAACAAACCAACCACCGGGCTGATGAAGCACTTGGTGCCTGTTCTCGTGTTTAAGGGGCCCTGAGGCTACAGGGGTGTTGGAGGCCATATCTGTCTCCAGGGGCTGCACACGTGAAGCAGAGCGTAGTTAGCGTCCCCAGCCAAGATAGGAGAAGTTCAGCGAGCGGGGCTGAGGGTGGTGGAGCTGCGCCAGAGAGGATGGGAAGGATCTTGATTAGCAGAGAGCCCTGAGGGGTGGGAGACTGTGAGCAAATGTTGGTGGTGGGTTGGCTTGAGCAGAACGGGGCAGAGAAGAAGTGGGTGGCGCATGCAGAGAGAAGGAAGGTGGACCCAGATAATAGAAGGCTCCAATGAGGGGTGGCAGAGCTTACAGTCCACATGGCCAGCCAGTGCTTCTCAAACTTGTTCCTGAAGCCCCACTTCAAGGCAGAGGGGGGAGGACACATGCCCTGGGGGCTCAGGAGGTGGCCTGAGGCCGCTGGCCCCAAGGGAGACTTTCTTAGCAGTGTTAGTTCTACCTTCAAAATACATCCAAAGTCCAGTCACCTCTCTGCGACCATTTTGGTCCAAGCTACCTTCATCTCTTACCTGGATGAATGTCACAGCTTCCTAAGCATGGTCTCCTTGCCTCCACCCTTGCCACCACAGAGCAGCCCAAGAGATCTTTTAATAATATGAAGTGCATCGTGTGACCCCTTTGCTCAAAACCTTGCAGTGGCTCCTGCCTCCCTCAGAGCAATAGTCAGGTCATTAGAATGGCCCCAAGCCGGCACCATCTGGCCTCGTCACTCTTTGCTTCCCCTCCCTCTCGCTCCCCTTTCCTCACTCTGGCCTCCTGGCTTTCCTAGAGCACAAAGGGGTGGTCCTGCCTCAGAACCTTGGCACCTGCTGTTTCTCCTCTTTAGAAAGCATCCCCCACCAGATATTCACATGCTGGCTCCCTCCCCTGCGTCAAGTCTTCTCTCTGAGGCCTACCCTGACCACACAATTTAAACCTGCGCCTCCCAGCACTTCCCTCCTCCCCGCTACGACTTGATTTCTCTCTATAGTATTTGTCACCCTTTAATATACTATCTAACCCATTGACTTATTTTGCTTGTCTATCTTTCCATCTAGAATTTAGGCTCCAAAAGAGTATGATTTTTTTATTTCTTCTTTATTACACTATAACATCATGCAACTCCTCCTTAAGAAGAGTCCTAATTAATAAGAGTGGAAGGAATGAGGGAAATCGAAATTCACTATTAGATTACCACAGTATTCATTGTCACAGGTGCGTTGATAACTAAATTTAGCAGGCAGAAGTGTAAGGAGAGGGCCAGCCTCATGGCCTAGTGGTTAAGATCAGCACGCTCCACTTCAGCAGCCTGAGTTCGGTTCCCGGGCGTGGACCTACACTCATCTGTCAGTGGCCATGCTGTAGCGGCGGTTCACATACAAAAAGAGGAAGATTGGCACAGATGTTAGCTCAGGGTGAATCTTCCTCAGCAAACAAAGCAGTATAAGCAGAAACAACATACTTGCATAGTCTTAAAGTATTGCCCCCAAAACATTTAGGAAATACAAACGGAAAAAAATCTTAACTTTACAGCGGCCAATCCTGGCAGAAATCATCTTATCCTTGCGATCATGGTTAACAACAGCAGTGATATACAGTCACAAGCCATAAAGATTAGTACCATATAGCCTAGGTGTGTAGCAGGCTATACCATCTAGGTTTGTGTAAGTGCACTCTATGATGTTTGCACAGCGACGAAATCAACTAACACACATTTCTCAGAACGTATCTCCGTCATTAAGCAAAGCATGACTGTAGAGCAACATCACGTAGCCCCTGACCTGCTGCCCTGGGAAGGGCACACCCCCTCTGGGTGTTCTTCCCAATAACACAGCTCCTCAATATAATCATGAGAAAACCTCAGACAGACTCTAGTGGAAGACACGCTACAAAACTGACTAGTACTCTTACAAGTGTCGTGAAAGACAAGGAAAGACTGCGGAACTGTCACAGAGTGAAGGAGACGAAGGAGACAAGACAACTAAATGCACTGTATTCCTGGATGAGGTCCTGAAACAGAAGGGAAAAAAAATCAATAGAAAAAAAATGGTGAGGGGCCGGCCCCGTGGCTTAGCGGTTAAGTGCGCGCGCTCCACTACTGGCGGCCCGGGTTCAGACCCCGGCCGCACACCGACTTCTCCGGCCATGCTGAGGCCACGTCCCACATACAGCAACTAGAAGGATGTGCAACTATGACATACAACTATCTACAGGGGCTTTGGGGGGAAAAAAAGGAGGAGGATTGGCAATAGATGTTACCTCAGAGCCGGTCTTCCTCAGCAAAAAGAGGAGGATTAGCATGGATGTTAGCTCAGGGCCGATCTTCCTCACAAAAAAATAAATAAATAAATAAAATGTTAAAAAAAAAATGGTGAAATCAGAAACAAGTCTGTAGGTTATAGTATTGCACCAAGATCGTTTTCTTAGTTTTGATGATGGTTATATAAGATGGCAACATAAGGAAAGCTGGTTAAGGGTATAAGAGAGCTCTCTACTATTTTTGCAACTTTACTGTAGGTCTAAAATTATCTTTCCAGTAGGTCTAAAAAAAACTTTTTTCTCTTGGTGAGGAAAATTGGCCCTAAGCTAACATCTGTTGCCAATCTCCCTTTGTTTTTTTGCTTGAGCAAGACTGGCCCTGAGCTAACATCTGTGCCAGTCTTCCTCTATTTTATATGTGGGTCGCTGCCACAGTGTGGCTTGATGTGCGGTGCAGGTCCACCCCAGGATTCGAACCCACAAATCCCCGGACGCTGAAGCAGAGTGCACTGAATTTAACCACGACGCCACTGGGCCAGTCCCTAAAATCCTTTTTTAAAAGGATCATCAGGGGGGCCGGCCTGGTGGCGCAAGCGGTTAAGTGCACGCGCTCAGCTGCAGTGGCCTGGGGTTCGCTGGTTCGGATCCCAGGCGCGCACCAACACACTGCTTGGCAAGCCACGCTCTGGTGGCGTCCCATATAAAGTGGAGGAAGATGGGCATGGATGTTAGCCCAGGGCCAGTCTTCCTCAGCAAAAAAAAAAAAAAAAAGAGGATTGGCAGATGTTAGCATAGGGCTGATCTCTTCACAAAAAAAAAAAAGGATCATCAGGGGCAAATTTGGCAGACTTTTTTGCTAAACTCTAGACTTCAGGGCAGAAAGATGGGAAAATAAGTCTAGGAGTTTCTATTAAAAGTGGACTTGTGGACGAAGGGTCTATGCAGTTAGTTGCTCAAGCCACAACCTGGGCATCACCTTTTGACTCCTCCTTCCCCATCATGGTCCAGTCAGTCACCAATCTCTTAACCTCTTGAATCCATTCTCTCCAGCCCACCAGCCCCACTTTAATTAAGGCAGGTCTCCAACTTACCCTCTGGGTTCCTGCCGGAGCCCAGCCTTGGTTTAGGGGAAAACCAAAGAGGGCAGCAAGTGAGACTCAAGGAAACAGTGCCCCTAAAGATGCATAAAGAGACTCGCTTGCAAACGACTGAGTTGGGGTGACCAGACAGGTGGGAAGAAAAGCAATGCATGCGACATGGAAACCGAAGGGAAAAGTTGCCTCAAACCTATCAGCAAGTGAAAGGAAAAATCTATAAAACTCAAAAGCCCCAGTCTTGGTCATTCTACACAATCTTTACTCTGTGAGAGACGGCGGTGGGCCCCACACAGGGTATCAAAGACTGAGATCCCACGTTATCTCCAGTTTTCACTCAAAGAACTCAGCATATTTGGGTGTGTTTTTTTTTTAATCGCCCCCTTTCATTTATTGTCTCAGGGTAAACACTTGTGATTCATAAATGCCTTAAGAGTGAATCAGTATTCTCCTGTTCAAACCAGCAGAGGCCACATCAAACAATAGCCCACAAGATATTATTAATCATTAAAGAGGCACATATAAGAACACTCAGGCAAGGGAGCCATTTTTCTTTCCTTTCTTGTCTTTTTTTTTTTTTAAGGAAATTAACAAAGAGCAAACCTTGACTTTGACCTATTCAGAAAAAAGGTGTTTTGGGGGTTTTTTTTGTTTGTTTGTGTTTTTAACCATTAAAAACTTAGTTGAATTCAAGGCTAAAAGGGCTGATATTTCAGGTGGGAAAATGCTCCGTCCTTTGGGGTCTTCCTTTAGCCGTCGAACAATGGCCTGGATTTCAAATTATAGCACTTGCTTTTTCCACATTCACATGCCCAAGAAAAATGGATGTTCTCAGCCATGGTTGGTAGGTGCAAGAGTCCATGGCAGCATTGCCGGGCTGTAACCACAACCTGTGTGCAAATTAACAGGTGGTGGGGAGGTTCAGATCACACCTGCTCTATCAAAGAAGAAACCAAGTCATGTCAAACACACCTTGAGCACAACCATCCAACCATCATGGGGCCTCCTCTGCCCCTCCCTTCTCCTATATACACTGAGGAATGTCCTCTAGGTTCAAAAACGGGGCTCCCCCCTCTATGGAAGGTAGATCAGTGGTATCACCTTCCACAGACATAGAAGTGCTAAAACATTAGTGACTTAAAAATAATACTTCTTCTCACTTTCTCTTAGGAAGCATCTCTGACGAAAAGATTGCTGATTAGACAGATGAGCAATCTAGCACATGCCATCGTGGGCCCACAGAACTAGGATGGTCATGTGGCCCAGTCTATGCCAGTTGCCCTGACATAACTGTTAACAGCACTACCTTTCATTCTCAAAAGTGTCCCTGTTTGGACCATAAATTATATGGTCACCTACAGGACTGCCAGAGCAGGAAAGGTCTCAGACATTTATCTTTCCCACCAATCTTATCTCGGACAAGTGAGACTGGGATCCAGGGAAGGCCTGCCCATGTTTATTCTTCTGGATTAAGTGTCACTGCAGCCCTTCCCATTCCTTCCTGTGGGAGGTGGGGGTTTGCCCACACATCCTGTGTACCAGCCCCCTGCTCATGCCCTTGCCTCCATCCAGAACTCTCCTTTCCGTGGGCCTGGGGCTCATTCCAATTATTCAGGGCAGGACTATACCAAGGTCTGCATCCATCCACAAAAAAGGCCACAACCACAGTCCTCGGGTAGTAGAGACCTTCCTCCTTGGAAAAGGAGAAGCAGCCAGATAATTTTTTAGGTCTCTCCTGGTCCCACATCCTGTGATTCATAAAAGACTGTCTGAAGCTTTTGCTCTGTCGGATAGTTGGGGACCAACTTACCACAGTGGTTGTCCATACATTTCTTTGAGAATATTAACATCTTGTGATTTTTTTTTAAATGCACGCAGGTACCTGTCTTACATGTCAGAGATACATATACAGCAATGACAAAAGCAGCCGACAACTTATATTGTATTTACAATATGATAGGCCCTATTCTAAGCACATTACATAAATTAGTCCTCATAACAGTCTTATAAGATAAGTACCATGACTATCTCCCCATTTCCCAGGTAAGTAAATTGAGGTACAGAATGGGTATGTCACATAGCTAGAAGGCGGACAAGCTGGAACATGAACCCAGACAGTCTGGCTCTAGAATCTTTGCTTTTTAGCCACCTACTATAGTTTTTCCTGAACATATACAGAGATATGTGTTTGACATTCCTAACAGAAATAATCACCGGGTCAGTCAAATCTCAGCTGTAAAACACTTGAAGTTCACAGAGGAAGGTGCTATTTAAATATAAGAGGCCATTTCACTCGACTTTATAGCCTCCTTTATCAATATCGCTCAGCATCATAAAACAACAGGTGTGTTGGGGTGCTCTGTAAAAAACAGGTGTTTTTGTGTGCTGTATTTACGTTTATTTAACCCAGTGTCTGGGCACAACTGCTATGTACGTCTTGGTTATACAGAATCTTCCATGAGGGGTTAGCATGAAGAGAGAGAGTGAGGGGAGGCAAGCAGTGGTCCTTCCTCAGGACCATTTGCTGGCTCCAGGACCACCTGGGGGACTGCCCACCAGACTCACCTTTCCCAGGTGTCCTTATTTTTTTTGCCAGTTTTCCAGAAGGACCAGTGATCTCCCCACTGGCCTCTTTTTCCTTTCCATCTGCTGCCCAGTGGTGGAACCTGCCTGCTTAAATCTTACTTATTAACTATACATAGATATGGCAGACTGCGATTACAGTAGAATCGTTTGGGAGCCCAGTATCTCACTTCTTCCCACGTACCTTACCCTGGGAATTGCTTTGTACTTTCAGATTGCCATGTGGTGGTGTGTCTTTAATAACCATCAATAAAGATACGCCTGGGAAAACACGGACAGCCACAGACTCCTCTAAATTCACCTGATTGCAGCAGAGCAGAGCTGTCTGCAGGGGTAGCCCGGCTGCCCAGAGGTGGTCACCAGGAATGGTCAAAGTAAACCCACCCCTTTGATTCAGGAACCAAAGAAAAATTGGAAAAATATGGTGACCCTCTGAGGGTTCCATTGACTCATCAATCAAACATATTCCCTTAAGTCCAAGTTCATTCATGCATTTATTCTCCAAATATTCAGGGGTGCCTACTCTGTGAAAGGTATTATACCAGACACCATAAGGAGTTTTGTAGCCTCTTTATGAGAGAAGCAGTAGAGATGAAGAATGTGGGAAGTAAAGGGTACATTTTTATAATATAAACCGGGGATGTCACCATTGCACAGATGAATAGCGTAGGAATAGCAGGCAGGGACACAAGTAACCGGCAAAATCAGCGTGTAATTCTTCCTTCTACATACTAGGTGCTCAAAAACATTCATTGAACTGAACTAACTCAAGGTAAGTTAAGGCAATTGGAAATTGGATGGTTTTAACCCATGACTGTATTGTCTGACTACCATCCATACAGGTTCACTTGACACAAAGAAAACAAGCTGGCACCCCACCCCTCGGTCCAGATGATAGGTAGTTCTAGACACCACGTCTAGGTCTGCCTCAGGGCAGACCTGCCCACTTTGTGGGCAAGTGAGGAGGGTGTAGAGGGTTGAATAGCCGCCCAGGACAAGGAGATCAAATACTCGAACTTGAGTATTGAGTCGCTCAGTGACTGTGGGAGCCTATCAAGATCAAGACCACAGCTGGATATGTGTATGATACACGCACAGCTTGGCAACCTCCTCCAGGACCCAGCAACGCTCTAGGACTTTATCAAGAGCTCTCCCTGGGTCAGGCAAGCCTGCCACACACCAGCATGTTACAACAGAGCCCACCCTCCCTGGCTCCTCTCAGATTTCAGTCAGGGCTGGCCTGTGGAAGCCCAACCCCGCAAAAGGAGAGGTTCCTTTTCCTGACCTCACATATGTCTCATGCAGAGTGGGGCTGAGGGGACCCAGAATGCACTGCATTATGTGGGCGGTTGCCCACAGTGGTCAGGGAGCCAGAGATGAACCCTGGGTCCTTGGTCCCTTCCCTGGCACTACAAGGATTCGATGCGCCTGCCTCCCCCTTTGCCCTGAGCACCCTCACCCTGCCACCTCCTCTCTGGGACTGCTACCCTCAGACTGGCTACAGAACAGGATGCAGTCTCCCGCTGCCCCCACTGCCTGCCATCACCCCCAAACAATCCCACAACAATCCTGTTTCCAGTCTACAGGATTTTATGTTATTCCAATGGCAATACAGACAGCATAGAACAAAACTAACAAGTAAAGAGAAGTGATGCAGTTTCCAGTATTCTACAGGGCCCCTCAGTCACAGACCTGGGCTCTCTTTCTGAGCTCTTCCCAGGAAGCCTCTCAGAGGCATTGGTTGCTGAACTAAGCAGCTCTAGCCTCAGGCCACTGGAGAGCATGGTCATCACCTTCCCATATCCTTTCCAGAACCTGCTCAGTCATCTTCCTGCTAAGTAGGATTCCTTCCCCTCACTTCTCCCTCCTTCCTGGCTTCACTCTATGAGAAAGGACCTTTCCTCCTTGCTCCAAAGATGTGCCCTCTGGATCACTGACATTCTATACCAAATTGACAGACATCTCCCTTGTCTCCTCTGTTCCAGCTTCTGGAAATCTTATTCTTGCCTATGGCTGAGAAAGAAAAGTTGGTTCTCTCCTGCCCTCTAAGCTCCCTGCCCTGCCTTTTCTCTCTAGAGGTACTATTTTCCAGAAAGTTTGTCTATTCTACATCCAGTGCCCCCAACAGCCCATGGCCCAGCCAAATTTCTCCTGCATTGACCACTTGAATCCTCTCTCTCCCTCTGTGGGCCTTCCACCAAAGTCCATTTGGTCTAGATCCTAAGGCTATATATGAGGGCAAAATGCTGTAACGGACTAGAAAGTGCCTGGTCAACTGTCAAGTACGACAAGACTGGGGGATAGGCACCTCCAACTCTGTGGGAGAGACCAGAAGGTCCCAACTCTCCTAGAACCCATCAGAGTCTTAAGCTGCAGTTGTGGTAGCTACCTGGACCATCTTCTCTTGTTCCCTAAGCCTGACATCTAAAAGGAAAATATATATTTCACATGCAAATAGCATTTATCAACCACTTGGAAAATCCTTTATTTTTCTCACCTCTCCCTCTGCTAAACGTGAAGTCAGCCAGCAGCTCAATGTCTTTGTGCTCCAATGCCTTTACTATATTCCTAGCATCACACCTTCTCTGGTTGCGATAAAAACCCAGTATCGATGGAGCAGATTCCAGGACTGGAAATATTCTCTCTCCCAATCTTCCTTTTAGAGAACAAATAAGAGAAACAGGTTGGCAATTATAAGAAAGAAGGGATGACATGTGACTTGGCTTGGTTGACTGAGAGGCAGGCTGACAATTCTGTGTGGCCCCTGTGAGTGGCTTCCTATCTCCTGGAACTCAGAAATCAAGATCTCTTCTTTTCCAGAGGTTGTAGAGTGATGAGCAAATCGGAGACAGACTCACAGTGCAGCAAGCCTGGAATTTAACCATGCTCTGTGCTGGGCATATTCTGCAACACTGTCCAAATCACTCACCCGCAGGTAGCTGAGGTCCTCAACTGGAAAATCCATCTTTGCTAGTAATGTTAGTCACTTCCTGTAGATGATATTTCAAAATGTTCTTCTCATAAAGAGAAGGGTTTCTGGACTGGTGGGCAGGAAACCTGAGCCTAATTCTGGCTTTGCTATTCCCTCTCTGGGGAGGCTGTCTGACCCTGGGCAAGTGACTTCTTCCCGGGCTCAGTTTTCCCATGCAATCAATGAATGGACCCATTCAGTCCCCTCTTTGGTCCCTTCCCCTCCTCCCCCCAGCCTGTTTCTACAAGCTAACAGACAATGCAAGGATAATAATGACGGCAATTTTAATTTAAAAATCTGTTGTACACATTCATCTCACATCACTTTCAGGCCCTAAGTTTTACCCAAAAGGTTTTCCCGGCTAGCGGAGATTTTTGTTTTTGTTTTTGATTTTTTTGAGAAATTTTATCTGATGTCACAATTGGAGCAGCTATCAGCAAGCCAAATACATGCATGTCCTGGGTTTCAAGGGGCTAGGCTTCACCCCACCTTCCTGAGACTTCCAGGGGCCCCCACAGGCACCAGCCCCAGTGCAGTTCTGAGCCTTTCACACCCAAGGGTGCAAATTAGCATCCCTGCCATCCCTCAGGAATGCCCTCCTTCATCCCCGGGGCTTACGGGCTTGCTTCACTGCAGCCCTGCTCAAAGGGGACAAGGTTAGCTACGAGCACATTCAGAACCTTCCCACTGCTTCTGCTGTGGCCGAGCCAAATGTGGGAGTCAAACCATTTCAGAGTGCCCTGCCCCCACTGCACTGGGAAAGGCTTTCTTGGCAACTATCCTCTTTCAGAGCCCATTAGAAAAGTGCACGTTCCCTTGGTCTCCCTGGCTCTGGTCAAGTTTTCCAAGGGAGCAATGGAGGTGGCAGAAAGCATTACAGGCTGCTATGAGCCAATGTTGAAAGCTTCTGTTTTCCGCCACCATGCCCAGTTTGCCCTTCAAGGTCCCAGCTCGGCCAGAAACCAATAAGGCAGTTTTGTTCAGAAGCAGCAACTTATTTTTATCAAAGATGGAATGCAGAGTTGCAGTTGTGTGTAATGCCTCTGCATGGCAACAAGGACTCTTGCTCCAAGCATTCCTGAATCTTCTTCTCTTCGTAGACACTTGGCTTTCTGGCCTATCCCTTCCTCCATCCAAAAATTGGGTGCAGAGCAGCTCAAGTGCTTCAGAATTAAGAAAAAAAAAAAAAAGTTCTGGAAATTCAAAGTATCTTTATTAATGTGTCTATTTTAAATCCAGGCTCCGGTGGTGATCACAACTCTATAAACCCCATCCTAAATTTACCAAAGACCACAGCACTGCGGTGTGGTGGGAGGAGCTCCAAGCCGGCTTCTGATCCCCCACTCTGGCCGTAGGGCGCTGTAGGCCCTTGAGCCAGTCCCTTGCCCTCTCTGGGGCTTAGAGTACCCACTTGTAAGCGAGACTGCCTGGCTCAGTTTCCTCAACATTTCCGGGTCACCAAAAGCTTTGAGATTCTGCTGAAAGCTCCGGACGCTCTCCTTGGGAAAAAATGATGTATTCGTTCATTCATTCAAAAAGTATTTTTTAAGGTCCTGCTCAATATGCATGTAGAGACATAATTTTGAGCTCCATTTCAGGGGCTTTATAGGCTCCCTGGGGGTTCATCCGTGAACCTTAAGGTAAGAAATCCTGCTTGTGAATTCTGCTGTGACAGGCATATATAGACTCTTATCTAGAAGGACCATAATAATGATTCTAGTAAAGGATCATGAAACTACCAGTCAGGCGGATGCCAGAAAACAGAGGCAGAGAGGCAGTCACTATGCAGGTGACCTCTGCCTTCCCCTCCCGGTGCCCCCTCCCAGCATGCGTTAGGGCTGCCACGAGTGCACCACCGGCAGGGAATGTGCTGTTTCTGGGCGCTCAGACTACAGGGAGCTGGCTGCAGCCCTGGAGAGACGGCAAACATCTCTTCTCTCCTGGACTTTATTTTTCTCACAGTCTCTGAAAGGGCTGCGATCAGGTGATACGTGTGGGACTGCTCCCTGTACAGGTGCGCAGCAGGTCCTGAGAGGAGGAGCAAATCTGCCCAGTGTGTACTTACGCGAGGCTTTTTCAATAGCCCTCCCAGGATAGCTCTTGGCAGGGCAGCCACCACGTCTCTGGCAGGCTGCAGGGAATCTGAGTGTGAGAAAGTCAGTGAAGCGGACGAAAAGGGAAAAAAAGCTTCAAGTCCTCAGGCAAAATACCTTTTTTTCTTCTTCTCTCACTCTCTCTCCTTTCCATAGCTTTCAACCAAACCCACAAACCATTCCGATACCTAAGGACAAAGGAGAATCTCACCAGAGGCAGGTATTTATGGTTTAAAGCAAACAGGTGATGCAATAAGACAGAAAAATCACCCTTCGCGGGGCAGAAGGGGGGAAGGAGATACGGTTGTATTTATGGGGCACGATACAATGGGATCAGAGATGTGACTTCTGCTGATGAACAGAATTCAATTTTCTCTTTGCTTCGGGAGGGAGGGAGCATGACTGAAAAATAAAGGCGGTTTCTGTCCCAGAAGAGCCTTCCAAATCCAAAAGTCTTCTCCTGAGTTTAGGAGCTCAGTTCCCCATGCGAGAAGGGGTGGAGAGAGTGTCCACTGATGATATTTTCACTGCCCAGGATAAGGATACTGAAAAGTTGTCGATGAGCACATTTGCAAAGAAACTTTCTTCTTGAACGATGAGGGTGGAGGGCCAGAGATTTCCTGGGTTGATATTTTGGTTTGTTTGGCCCAGACTCAAATTCATGCCAAATTTTCGGTTACTTGACTGACCCCTCCGTCTCTCTATCTAAAAATGTGTGTGTGTGTATGTGTAAGTTATTTGTGCATTCTACCAGTCTAAGCACTCCTATAGTGGCAATAAACAAGTTGCTGATTAACTATTTGACCAATGAGGCTGCTTTAGGTAGTTCAGTGAGACCCTAACTTGACTATATGCAACATTCTCCACGCACCTTCAGGGGGCCAAATCCTGAGGAGATGACAGAGTCAGAGACAAAAAAGGCTCTCAGGCTAGAAGGGGCATACCTGGCTAGTTAATTAGGGCCCAGGAGCAGACAGCAGTCAATGTGATAGCAGAGCATAGTGGAGCAAGTCACTGGCTCTGATGGCTTTGTGGGGGAACCTAGAAAAGGTTAACATGCTTCCCTGGGAAGAGTTTAGTTTCCTGGAAGAATCTGGGTCAGTGGATTTATGCAGTTTTTTAAAAGTCAGATACTGAGCAGAAGCATTTTAAGAAGCTTGCAAAGTGTGCATGGCAGAAAGGAGGGTAACTTCACAGGCTCATCAGCTTTCTCCAAGAGGATTTCAGGCACACAGGAAAACTCCACTTTTTTCAAAAGCAACAGACAATTTTCTGTCATCACCACTTTTCTGTCTGTTTAAAATAAGACTACCCCATTGGCCCAGGTTGCAGGTCAACAAAGGAGGCATTGTTCATCATTTCTTCAGAACATGATAGGGCACAGCCCACTCTGCAGCGTGTTAAGAAAACACAAAAAAATCCCAGAGAGTAGCCCGAGGGGCAAGAGTGAGTAAGCCAAGCCTGCAATGATGTAAGGGTTTGGCTGCAGACTTGAGGGCTGTCCTGAAAGTTGGAAATGAGGCTTGGAAGCTAAATGCAGTCAGAGTCACAACAATACCTTAGCTAGACTCCAGGTCGTGGGGGAACTGCATTAAAGGGTAGACAGGTTTCTCCTGAACTTGGAACACTGGACAGTGTGCAGTCAACGCCCAGGTGAGCTGGTTCTAGGCAGGTGTTTCCAGGTAAGTGTCAGTCTACACCTGTCACTTAGGAACCTCCTTTACTGCCTTGAACCTCCTCACTGGACTCTCTGCCTCCAATCCACTTTCCACACCTTTGCCAGAGCCATCTTTCTAAAGGAGAACCCTGATGTCCCTTCTCTGCTCAAGAGCATTTCACAGCTCTCCACTGTCTACAGATAAGTCCAAAGTCCTTTAGTGACATGGTTAAGGGTCTTGTGACATGGCCTCAAGCCTCCTCCTTCGGTTCCTTCTTATACTCCTGCCTGCCACCCACCCTGGGCTCCAGACCCATGTTCCCTGAATAAGACTCTGGGACCTCAAGCCCCAGAGTCTAGGCCTTTAATGTCACGGGTACCTCCATCCTCCCCTGCCCCATGACTCACGACAATTCCAGTGCCCCAATCCTACCTATTTTTCAAGACACAAAGCACAGTCCACTTCCTCCAGGAAGTTTTCCTGGGTACTCCAATTTACGAGTAATTTAATTATCCTAAACCTTCACGGCATTTTACTTCTATCTAGACACATAACTGTCTCTCTTGAACTTAGAACCTACCAGAGGACTATACAGGAAACAGATAGGTATTAGCTGAACTCACCAGTAAAGTATCTGTAGGCTGAAGGTTTCCTGAGGGCAATAACTATTTTTTTCATCCCTGTATCCCCTGTAGACTAGCAATAGTATTGCCCATACAGGTGTGGTTTAGTGTTTCTTTGAGGTTCTCTTGCTCTTTCAGGCCGTCATCTAAGCCCTAAGAGAAAGGAATAATAGAGGAATGCCCGGTCATCAATCAAAAACTCAGGGTCTGTCTGCTTCCAGAGTTGACTGTAAACTCCTTGCAGGCTGCCACTGTATCTCTCATCGTGATAATCCCAGGGTTTAACACACTGTCTGGCACAGAGCGTGCGTTCCATAATGAAAGAAAGAGGGGCTCGCCCAGGGTCACTCAGAGTCAGGAACCACTGAATCTCATCCGAGATCTGGTGAAATCATTTACAACATTATCTCAGTGGGGAGCTCAGAGGAAGGAAGGAATGAAGTGTCTGAGAAATGTGTGCCAGGCCTCCGGTGGCCTCCAAGCCTAGGGAAAGGCTGGGAGGGCGGGGGGACCGACATCAAACAAGACGCTCGGCTCCTGGGCTGCCCCGAGCCGCCCGAGCAGCAGCGCGCAGAGCTGTTGGGCGGAGGGGGTGGGGGCGCGGGGGCCGGCGACCCGGACAGGCGGGCGGGCGGGCGGTCGGGAGGCGGCGGCGGCCGGCCGGCCGGGGCAGTGCGTGTCGCCCGCCCCGAGCGGCAAATCCCCCAGGGAGGCCGCCGCCAGAGCCCTGGCGCTCCCGGCCCGGCGCCCGCCACGTGGCACCCGGCGGCGGCGGCGGCGGCTCCTCCCGGCGCGCGGCCCGGCCAGCCGGCAGCACGCAGCCGCCCGCGCCGCCCGCCTCCTCCCGGCCGCCCGCCGGCGGCCTCCCGGGCGCAGCGCGGGGGAGCTGCCTGGCCGCCCTGGACCCCGAGACGGGGCGGGCGGCGCGAAGCCGCTTTAACCGCAGCCGCCGAGCGGAGGCAGGAGGCTGACCCGGCCGCTTCCTAAGTGCGGTCAGGCATCTCGTGACCGCGGCGGGCGCCGGGGCCCCCGCGGGAGGAGGGAGGGAGGGCCGGGGCAAGGAGCAAACAAGAAGGCCCCCCCGCTTCCCCTGGGCTGTTGCTAGTGAGGCTTTCGGTCGAGTTAAAACCCCAAGCCCGAAATCAGGGGTGGAGTGGGCATTGGAATAATTCCCCACTCTCCACCCTGGGGCGTGCGCTCCCCGCCCGGAAGGGCTGACCTTGGCCGGGGGGAGGCGAGAGGGAGGCGGTGGTGGTAAGCGCCGGGCCTCGGCTCCCAGCCCTCCGCCCCCTCGGATTCCTGGCCCGGCGGGGGCCGGAGGAGGGGGCCCCGGACACACACACACACCCCACACGCAGCGCGCGCCAATGAGCCCCGGCCAGGCGCAGGGGGCGGGGTTTTCCCAGGCTCGAGCACAGCAGCTGCTATTTACCTTCTTGGCTTCTCCCGGGGACCAGGAACCAGCCCCCGCGCTCCGCCGCCCGCCGCCGCCCCCCGCCTCCCTGCCCCCGGGGCGCGCGCACACACACTCACACACGCACGCACACACACATCCTCCCGGCCTGGCCGCAGCCGCGGCGGCAATAAAACATCCTGGCACGTGCTCCGGCTCCAGGCGCGCCCTCGCCGGCCGGCTGATGTCAAACTGCAGCTCGGCTGGTGTAGCTCTTAAAGGGCCCGAGCGCGCTGGGTGCCGAGGCTGCCCAGGACGCCCGCGGGGCGAGAAGGAGGGGAGAGGCTGCCGCCTGGCCCGCCACCGCAACGTGCAGCAGAACCGAGAGCCTGCGGGTAGAAAGGGAAAGGGTGGCGAGGGTGCGCCCGCATCCCTGAGGCATTGCCATCAAAGCCCCTCTTATTCATCTTTCATTTGAAATTCCATTTCCTTTCTGCCCAGTTGGAAATTATTCTGATTGTTTCCTGGGAAAGCGCGGGGTCCAAGGCCCCAACTCCAGAAGAGAAATGAGGGGTAGGCGAGGGGACAGGGGGAGAGGCGGGGATCAAAAACCACTTCACTCTGAAAAACCTGCAAATGTAAGGTGGAAGGCATTTTCTCCTTTTTCTGCATCCAAAAAGGAATTTTTTTTTTTGTCCTTTTTCTACGTGATCGATTTTCACCCGCCCCCTCCCAATGTATAGAGTCTGAGCGGGAAATCACTTAGATGTTTCGGTAACTCAAACCCTTGCACACGTTCCTCCCTTTTCTTTTAACCACTGCAAGTATAATCTTTTATCCTTGTCCTTCTAAACCTTTAAAAATATATATATTTCAAACGAACTTCTTAGTGTCAAAGCAGCTCTATTACACATATGAAAGTAAATAAAGAGCAAAGACGTTAGCCCCCCCAACTCCCCAAAATAAACTAGACTAGAGCAAAACCAATGCGTAAAAATCCTCTCTAAAGCAAAGCCCAGCCGGGAGAGTAGCAAAGGGTTAAAATCCTTTTGATTGACGTTGTAGCCTCCGGTGCCCCGGGCTCAGGCGCGCGCCATTGGCCGCCAGGCCTTGTGCCTGGCGGCCAATGGGGGGGCGCGGTCCACGAGCGGTGCCGCGTGTCTCCTCCTCCCATTGGCTGAAAGTTACTGTGGGAAAGAAAGTTTGGGAAGTTTCACACGAGCCGTTCGCGTGCAGTCCCAGATATATATAGAGGCCGCCAGGGTCTGGGGATCACACAGGATCCGGAGCTGGTGCTGATAACAGCGGAATCCCCTGTCTACCTCTCTCCTTGGTCCTGGAATAGCGCTACCGATCACCAAGTAGCCATAAGATATTATAATAAAACCTCAGCACTTGCTCAGTAGTTTTGTGAAAGTCTCAAATAAAAGGGACATAAACAAATTTTTTTTGTGTGAAGGACTCCAAAAATAAAATTCTCTAGGGATTAAAAAAAAAAGAGAGAGAGAGAAAATGCCAGCTGATATAATGGAGAAAAATTCCTCGTCCCCGGTGGCTGCTACCCCAGCCAGTGTCAACACAACACCGGATAAGCCAAAGACAGCATCTGAGCACAGAAAGGTAAGGGCAGTGCCTGTATGCAGCCCCAAGAAATTAAGTCGGGTTTGGGGGCTCCTTTCTCCCTTAAAAGCCTGAGGTGAAATGGCAGATCCCACGGGAACTCAGGGCTCTTTTATTTCTTTACAGTCATCAAAGCCTATCATGGAGAAAAGACGAAGAGCAAGAATAAATGAAAGCCTGAGTCAGCTGAAAACACTGATTTTGGATGCTCTTAAGAAAGATGTAAGTGGGTAATGCTGCCTTTTTTTTTTTTAATTAAAAAAATGAAATACTATTTCTCAGGTACTAAGAATGAAACCTCGTTGCCGGCAGGATCTTTCCTGCCTGCACTGCGTTCTCTGAGGCGGGAGGGCCGGGCCCCTGTCGCCCGGGTCTGGGGATGTTGGCGCCGAGGCCGGGGGGAGGGACCCCCAGCACTCCGAGGCCGCTGGCGGGGCTCTCACTTTCCTCCCTTGCCTCCTCTTCTACGCAGAGCTCGCGGCATTCCAAGCTGGAGAAGGCGGACATTCTGGAAATGACAGTGAAGCACCTCCGGAACCTGCAGCGGGCGCAGATGACGGGTGAGGGCGGCTCGCCGCGTCCCCCTCTGCGGGCGTCCCTCTCGCCCCGCGGTGATTTCTTCCAGACTTCCGCCCGTGGTTGTGAGAGGCATTCAGCTACATTTTACTGCCTTGGCTCACTCTTGCGTTCCCACGGTCTGGGGCTTATTTATAGCCACAACTCCAAGTTGTTACTGTTCCGGAAAGGGAGGGAGAGAGGTTGTACCGGCGAGGGCGCCGGGCGGCTTGGCAGTGGGGAAGCGGGTGGGGGCGAAAGGACTTAGAACGGTGGCAGTTTTGAGCTGCGTGGAGCCTAGGGGTCATCTGGTTTAGCACTCCCTCCTCCCCCACTACCGAAGGGGAAATGAAGCTCAGATGGCGAGGAAGGGGGGAAGGGCATTACCCAAGGTCACATCGCGCGCGTGGGGCGAAGGGCAGATCTGGGGCTGGAGCGACAGGGAATGGAAAGGGAGCGTCTCGGCTTCGGTCGCCAGGCTAGTGCGGAGACGTGGAGGGTTTTTCTAAACCCACACCCCCTAGCCGCAGGCAGTTCGGCGGGCCGGTAGTCAGGGAGGCGCGCTGCCTCGGGGACCTCCCAGGGCGGAGGCGATGGCCTCGGGGCCAGGGCCGTTCGGTGACCCGTCTGTCTCCTCCTGGCCCGCAGCCGCGCTAAGCACAGACCCGAGCGTGCTGGGGAAGTACCGCGCCGGCTTCAGCGAGTGCATGAACGAGGTGACCCGCTTCCTGTCCACGTGCGAGGGCGTTAACACCGAGGTGCGCACCCGGCTGCTCGGCCACCTGGCCAACTGCATGACCCAGATCAACGCCATGACCTACCCCGGGCAGCCGCACCCTGCCTTGCAGGCGCCGCCGCCGCCCCCACCAGGACCCGGCGGGCCGCAGCACGCGCCGTTCGCGCCGCCGCCTCCGCTCGTGCCCATCCCCGGGGGCGCGGCGCCCCCTCCCGGCGGCGCGCCCTGCAAGCTGGGCAGCCCGGCTGGAGAGGCGGCTAAGGTGTTCGGTGGCTTCCAGGTGGTGCCGGCTCCTGACGGCCAGTTTGCCTTCCTCATTCCCAACGGGGCCTTCGCCCACAGCGGTCCGGTCATCCCAGTCTACACCAGCAACAGCGGGACCTCCGTGGGCCCCAACGCAGTATCGCCTTCCAGCGGCCCCTCGCTCACGGCGGACTCCATGTGGAGGCCGTGGCGGAACTGAGGGGCTCAGGCCACCCATTCTCCGAACTCCCCAACCCACCTCTCTCCCCTTAAGACACTAAACAGGAACTTGGACGCTGGGAGAGAAGAGGACTTTTGTGATTAAGTGGTTATTTTGGGTTTTTTAATTTCTAAAAAGTTACTTTTTTGTAGAGAGCTGTATTAAGTGACTGACCATGCACTATATTTGTATATATTTTATATGTTCATATTGGATTGCGCCTTTGTATGATAAAACTTCAGATGACATTTCGTTTTTTACACGAGATTTCTTTTTTATGTGATGCCAAAGATGTTTGAAAATGCTCTTAAAATATCTTCCTTTTGGGAAGTTTATTTGAGAAAATATAATAAAAGAAAAAAGATGGACGGCTTTTATGTCTTAGAATGATTATTTCACATTATGTAAAGAAAAGGCTCTTGGCAGAATTCGAATTACATGCAATCTGAGAATTCAGGAATTGGCTCTTTTGTTATCAAAAAAACGTTTTTTAAAATCCATCAAACCTTTTACCAACCCACCATGAACTAAATTCCATTTAATTTGGAAGAACCCAGCTGATATGGCTCCCTGATCAATTCGTGGTCCATCTCTTCAAGGATTTCAAAATTTTCTTTAGTTGCAGTTGGGTAAGTCATTCAGTCCTGGTTCTCACACTAACTCCTTCTGAGGAAGGCTGAAGGGGACTGAATTCAGGAAGTTAACGGATCCAGAGCTACTGCCCACTGCACATTAAGGGAGTCTCCTGTTGCACTGCTGCCCAGGGGTAGCTCACCAACATCCAGAGTAAAAACACTCTTAACCACTGCAACCTCCAAGCCTTCAAGTGTTGGAGTCTTTGTTTAATTAGTCAATTCTTAGGTACAGCTAGACATTCACTGGTACCAGCATCCAAAAGTTTGAAATGCCTCTCTGCACCCTCTTCAAGCAAGCTGAGAAGGTCAACAGATTCCTTCTGCCAAGGGACAGCTAGTTAGACTCCCCAGTGGAGCCTGAGTCCAGATGATTAACACCAGACATATGTTTTTGATAAGTTTCTGTGCTTGGCTCTAATAGAGAAAGCATGTGGGGGCTGCGCTGGCAGGCACACAGGCCATCTTCCCCTTTTAATACAAACAGCAAGCGACCCCTTCACTTGGTCATGCCCCATTTCCAGGCAAGATGTGGGCTCCAGATAGAAGCAAAAGGGTTGTCTCGGGTTTCAGCTCACATAACCCTCCTTAACAAGTCCTAACTCAAAGCGGACAGCTTTAAACTGTGCCAGGATCTGCAGGGAATTTCTTCCAAATCCCATCACAAAGGCTTGTCAGATTTTGTCAGATTTGGCCAGGTGTTTGACTGCATCCAGGTGTTGGGGAAATGAAAACCACGAGCCCTGCGAGACCAGACACATCAGCCGCGCTGTGGGTCTGGCGGGCGCGCCCTCCTCCCTCACCGCCGGCCAGTCCTCCTCCCTGCGCCAGCCCCTCCCGCCGGTCTCCTCTCGCCCCCCTTCTCTTAGAACGGCTTCTGGGAGGAGAAGGATGAGGCGGGAGAGATCAATCTTTGAAGCCTTCCTAACAAAGATAAGCCAACGATTTTCTGTCTTGTTTCAAAAGCTTTACCTCTCCCCCGCGTAGCTCTGTCCTTTCCCACAGGCCGGTGTGGAGAGCGGCTCTATTGCAAGAATGATCTCGCAGACAGCAGTCAGTTTACTACTCAAATACCTTCGACCCAGCTTCAGACCCAGAGGGGAGAGGTTTAAAAGATACTTTTTAAAATTTGGCCCCTATTTGCCTCATTTTGTGTATGTGAAAGGTGTCCAACACACCCTCCCCACAAAGAAATATACACAGGTACACACATGCACACAAACCCTTTTGTATCATATTTTCCTGAGATTTCCCTCTTGTTTAAACACAAATATAATAACAATTGCTCTATTAAGACACCCACCCCAAGCTCAAATACTTCATTTGGTAACCCTGTACTCTGGCCCCACTAGGAGTCCTTAACTGTCCTGGCAGAAATAATGGAGACATCAAGGTCTCATTTTTATAAAAGTACATTCATGTTCTTAAAAATTCACACACACATACACACAAGCCCAGTACAATCTCTACACCAACTTAAAACTCAATCTCTTTGTTTTTCCCTGTGCTGAAGGGGAACAACTGAAAAGGTGAATTTTTATTAATATCATGAAAAGTACATTGATACCTTGGGGGAGAGAGTAATACATTTATGGAAAGGAAGTAAACATCTGTTCACTTGAAAATAACTGGTAGTTTGAAATGATCTTTTTCCCTGAAACTTGGGTTTAGACTATATTAGAGGAGGCATTTGTTCTGTACAATATGGGGACAAGGGGGAGACCCTAGGCCCTAATGGGGATTTTCAGGCTCTCGGGCCAGCTATGCACTAAACTCACTGTGCCACTTTGGATGAGTCATTTCCCTTCTCTGGGACATTTCCAAGTCCCTAAAATGAGTGGGTTTATTTCTAAGACCTTGTGTCCTCCTGCACCCAGGCTGTACCTGGAGTAATTAGTTGGGGGAGAGGCGAAGCTTCAAAGACGACTTCAATCTTGCGCCCCACCCCCCCCCACTCCCAGCCCCTACCCGATCCCCCCGGGCCTGGCCTAATTATATGTCCTCAGAGCACACCCAGCAGCCCCTCTCCCCCGCCCGCGGCAGTGCCGATGGCTGCAGGAGATAAGGCTCCAAGCTCCACGTCCGGATGCGGGCCGTCGGCCTCCGCCGCCGCGCGCATTAGCCTCTCAATGGAGACCCTCAGGGATCCCGGCCCCCCGCCGTCCCCAGCAGCATCCGGAGCGGGAAAGGCGCTGAACTGGAAGGAGGGCTCTCCTCGGTCAAGACGGGAGCCTGCTCTAAGTGGTGAATAAGCGCGACCAGAAGGCACGCTCCCTCCTCGCGCCCCATTCCACCCCACGTGTCCCTAGAGTGGGGACCCAGGGGTTAAACTGGACCCCCTCGTCACCACCGTCCCGGGAAACCTGTCATTAAAGTCAATTAACTTTTCCCACACCCCTTGGCCGGTAACAACCCGCTGCTAGCTTCCTCCTCGGCTCCTAAGTGCAACCAGATGGGCGGCCGAGCTGCCCCCGCCGCGCGCCCGCCGGGGCGGCCCGGGGGTTCCAGGGAGGCCGCCGCGGCCCGCGGCCCGGGCGGGAGCAGGCCAGGGCGGCCACGCCGGGCCAGCCCCGGCGGCCCTGCGGCCAAGGTGGTTTGCTTAGCAGGCCCGGCTGCTTTCTGGCAGGAAATGAATAGCTCCCAGATGAGCTCAGGCAACCTGAGAGGTCGTGAGAACGGCGCGAACCCCCGCCTGTGCAGCCGGCAGCCTGCCAGGCCGCGGGGGGAGCGGGCGGCGGCGGCGGCGGCGGCGGCGGGAGGCCGGGAGGCCCGGCGGGCGGGCGCGCGGGCGGGCGGCGGCGGGGGGAGAGGGGGCAGGGAGCCGCTGACACACGAGCCCGCGCCCGCTCCCGCTGACAGGCAGGCAGCCGCCCGCGCCCGGCCGCCTCCCCCGCTTCCCCTGCCCCGGGCCCCAGCGCCTCCCAAGCAGCAGGCCTTAGCCGCAGAAATGCGGCCGCCCGGCCCCGCCAGGGCCTGGGGGTGGGGCCGCCTGCCAGTGTTTTTCCAGTTCCCCCGGTAGCTCCGGGCCGCATTTAGAAGCCGGGGAAACTGGGCCGAGGCCAGTGTCAGGGCACCAGAGGCCCTCGTGGCCTGCATAGGACTGCCAAGCGTGAGGCCAACCCAGGGCAGGAGTGGGCAGAGGGGCAGGGGCAGGGTGGGGGCAAGGGCATCTCAGCCCACACGGCTGGGCTTCCCGAAAAAGAGCCACTAGACAGCAACTCTGGCCTTCCTAAAAAATGAATCCCACTTCCGAAAACCCCGGAGCGCCTAAGTGCCCAGCAAGCCCACTGCAAGCGCTAAAGATCCCACTAATTCCCACACAGCCCCTGCCCTCCCAGAGCTCTCTGTTTAGCTAGGGAGATAGGCAAGCGCTCCAGTGACTCAGCCCCAGCGTGATGTGCTAAGTCCCAAAATGAAGTTTAAACAAAGGGCACCTGAGAACAGAGAGATTAATTCTGCTTTGAGAGGAAACCAAGTAAGTTTTTCAGAAAGTTGGCACTGGGAGCCGAGAGGTGAAAGATGAGGTCAACAGGGAGAGGAATAGGAGGGTGAAGGAAGACGCTGAGACAGGTAAACATATAGGTCCAGTTTGGGGAAATTTCAGGAAGTTTGCCATGGTTGTTGTATTTAAATTTTCAAATATATAAATTGCCTTAGAGGTCAAAGAAAAGAGGGCCAAGTTGTCTGCCGCAGCCCTTGGTTTACTGCAGAATAGCCCAGGGGTTCAACGTTGGCGATCTGGCTTCAGATTGCTTAGGTTGTAAGACCAAGGCAAATTACTTAACTTCTCCATGCCTCATTTGTAACTTAGGGCTCACCGGATAGTATTTCATAGGGTTGTGAGGATGGAAGGAGTAAATGCACATAAAGCATTTACAATGGTGCTTGGCACATAAGCCCTCAATGCATGTCAGCTATTATGATTCCTAAACAACCACAGGGAGGGATGTTCACCAAAGAAAGCCAACCCTGGCCAGTGCCCAGTGGTTTCAGGATCTGCTTGTAATTGCTCCAGGCCCCTTGTGAAAGGACCACTGCTTCTTTCTTAGTTTCTGAATTTCGTGTATTCATTCGATAATTATTGAACCAGGCACTATGGGAATAAAAGAAAGGAGAAGGACATGATCTCTGAGGCTATAAAGCTCACAGTCTAGTACGCCAGACAGATAGGGGAAAAAAAAAATTAATTACTCTGTGTTAAGTGCCATAAAAGAGAAGTAATGTACGTTGGTGGTACAAAAGAATGTGACATGTCATACCAGGTAACTTTTGGGTCCTCCAAGTTATGATTAATCTATGTGAATTTTTGTGACCATAGAAATTGTTGGCACAGCAAATAACTAGTCAAATTCCATCTAAGAAAAGTTATTGTCAAATCGTTAATTTCAAGATTAATCATTTTACAATACTAATATCTTCTGAATGAGCACAGTCACCTTGGTGTGGTCAAGGAAATGGATTGGGAGTCAGAGAGTCCTGGTTCCAAATTGGCCACTACCTGTGAGATGCTGAGAAAGTCCTCTTAAGTCCTCTGAGCTTCAGTTTCCTCACTGACAGGGTGAGAAGGTTGCACTGGACATCAAAGTCCTTTGCAACTTCGTGGGCTGTGGTTCTCTTTCCCCGACAGGCTCCTATGTGCCTCTGCAGTTTGACAGGCTCTGCAGCTATAAGACTCAATATTGAGTGTATTTCAGACCTCTCAACCGAGGTCCTGGGATGATTTTACAATCAAGTATTTTCATCTGCAGTTAAAGATGTGGAAACAGACCTGAAGGATGGGCATTGTAGTTCCACTGTGGCAAGAATATAGGACACTCATTAGGTTCTTCGAGACCCACTGTGTGAGTGAGAATCGTGTTCCCTGCGTGACACATCAAAGGAAGACCTCATCTGACAGGATTTGCTCACGTATCTGCTGCTAAGACCCTATCTTTTGCTGTAATGTCTTGTTATCTTACTTGGAAAAGAGAGTAACAAGAGTTAAAAATATCGCCACTTTTCCCTCTCCATCCTAAAAAAATTCTTCCCACCCTTTCCAGTTGCCCACTTCTTTTCTGAAAACAAAATGTGATCTGTTGGTTACCAGGACTCTTTGCATTTAGGAAAGATATTTCCTTAGAGTTTTTACACTAGTCCGCTTACTGAATTAAGTAAACTTACTGAATTAGTCTGATTAAACAAGAATGTCAGTCTGAACTAGTGAAAAATCTGAGTTTTAAATATCCTATAGGTAAAGCAATAAACTTTGCAAATACTTGTAGTGAGTCGGAATTCATAGTTTACAAAAGTACTTGCTTTCATTAAACTAATGCATTAAAGTCATTTAAAGAATGTATTCTCTTAAGCAGGTTAAACATAGCTCTTGCAGTTTTATTTATACGATAAATCTTTATAGTAAGAATAAGAGGAGCCATGATTGCAGCCCAAGTAAATAACTGGAATCCACATTAATAATAAGGCTTTACTGTAGCTATTTTCTCTATGCCTGGATATGTTTCCAGTTGTAATTTGCCTTTAGTCAAGCAGGAATGTGTTTTTTTTGGTTAGAATTGCAAGTATCCCTTAATGATAGCGATGGTATTTAAGGAGCACTGTTTGTAACAATATTTTGTTATTCACAAATGTGATCTGTTTTCATGTTAAACTAACTTTGCTAGTTTAGTCATCAATGTGAGACTTGAAATTCATAAATCCAGTTGACAAAAAAACTCCAGCCTAGAGAAAAACGGACGGCGATTGACAAACACTACCACCAAAAACTTCATGTTTTCTGCTACAGAGCTTCTCTTCTATCAGCTTTTCCCCTTAGCCACAAAATTTGTCCCATGGCATCAAAATGTAAAACAAGAATATTATTCCTTAACAGGGCCAGGAGAGGGCAAATGCAATGTCAAGTCAGTTTCAGAAGCATCTCCCATATATGACATTTAGGGGTAAAAGTGAGCGTAAAGATGCTTAAGGCATTTCATCCTTTTGGTGAACACCCAGTAGGTATCTGGGGTCAAGATGGGACACAAAACGTAAAGGAAGGCTTCCCACACCCCAGATTTGTGAAGAGCGAATACTCGTGAACACACAAAGTTATTCTTTCCTGTGTTTGTTTCATAATTAGGACCCATATGATTATTTTCATACAAATAGAATCTTGCAGGATCAGATAGATATTTCCCTTAAAACTCCACATAACAAAGTAATGGTGGAATTGGCCATTCGTGCCTTCCAGAGGAGAACAAGCCTCTAAAAAACCTGAAACTAAAGACTCACTTGTGTTATTTTGGTTTTCTTCTTTTGGATTTGGGGGGAGGGGCGGGATGGGGCGCCAAGATTGGGGGGGAGCTTAATATATGATCCTCTAGAAAACTCTGAAACTGCTTTAGTGGGATCTCTTTGAGATTTCATTTTAAGTTCAAAACAGGGAGTGTCCATCCAAAGGAGAGACGTTTTGAAACAGTTTAGCGCTGAGAGCCGTTCAAAAAGGGTAACTTCCAATGTTGTTCTTGCCTCACATGTTCTCACAGCTCCTACATCAAAAACCTAAGGCTATCGTCATATTTACACACATACACTGGTTTACAAATAGAAGTTGGATTTCAAACAATCGATTATCTTGAGATATAGCAATCAGTTTCTAACCTGATGTTGAGCTGAATTCAACTTAATTCTTAAAAAGCCAAGTTTTTGTGTTTAGCATGCAACCTCCAGCCAGGTGTCCAGATCTCAGCTCTGTGCTTTCCCTCATCTGATGGGTCTCTCCTCAGCCCTTCCACTGCACTCTCTGGAAACTTGTTCTGTTGTAAATAAATGCCCTCTACCTGCAGCCTGGGTATGAACCCCCTCGTGCCTGGTTCTGCCTTTCTTTGGAGCCTGCTGGATTGATGACTCTTCGTTTTCCCCACCCCAGGTGTGAGTATGGTGGGAAGCAGGGTGGAGGATGGAGAGAATGGGTACCTGGCTGGGGAGTGGGGTGCCGTGAGCTGGCAGGGGAGCATGACTGGGGAGTGAGGACACTTATCTCCCTCCCATACCCTTGCCAAACCCCGTCTCCTCATTCCTCAGCTAAACATCTGTGCTTGGGGCCATCCAGCTCTCCCACTCTTGAGCCTTCTGGGCCTAGTCATCCCCTGACTTCTCCCCTTGGGCTTACCTTCACCTGGCTCCCTCCTTCCCTCCTTTCTCAGGGACTGTGCTCTGGATCTCATCCCTTGCCCCTTCATCAGAGATGTGGCCCACAAAACGTTTGCTTTTATTCCTGAATTTTCAACCTCCCTTACCTTTTTTACTTTTTTCCTCAGCATACAAACACGTTTCTTTCTCTACAATCTTGCAGAGCCAACTTCTCCAACCCTGCGCCTGTCTCTCTCCCTGCGACTTCCTTTCTCTTGACTTCTCACTTGCTCGGAGCCTCCACTGCCTCACTTCTCTCTCTGCCACCCTTGCAGCCAGGCTTCTGTATCCCGCTTTCTGCCAACATGCTCTGGTCAGGGAAACCCAGTGAACAAACCAGATGGTCACTTTTCTGTCCTTTCCTCTGTCAACATTTGTGAGGTCGTGACCACGTGCAAACCCCATCCTGGAAGTTCCCCCCTTCCTTAGCCCCTGTGGCACCTCTTTCTCCTGACTTCTTCCAACCTCTCTGGCGACTTCTCAACATCTGCCATGGGTTTCTTTCCCTCTACCCACCCATTCTCTCCATCCTCCACCCCGCTGTCCCTGAAAATTCGATCTGCGTCCTCTTTTTCTTGTCACTCAGCTAGCCATGACAGTGCTCGGCATCTGCATGAACAAGACCACCAATTCTGGTATCTTCAATCCAGAGTTCTTCCCTGAGCTCCAGACTATGGACCCAGCTGCCCACTGGACAGCTCCACATGGAAGTCAGTATATCTTAAACTCACTTCGTGACCCCATCCCCATCTCTAGGAAGTGCCCTACCCCTGTTTTCCCAGGCTCAATGTGTTTTCCTCAGCCCCACCACCTGTCTCCTCCCTGCATCCTACTGGTCGCCAGGAACCATCAGGCTTCCCTGTCTTATGAATCTCAACCCCTAGTGTCATTGCCTTTGTGCGGGAGTTTCAAGTTTTTTGCTTTCACCTCCTCTAGACTGATCTCCTCACCTTCAGTCTTGCCATCCAATCCATCAGTCTGTCAGTCACACTCCAGTTCACATATCCAAACAACCATGCCTCTGTGAGAAAACTTCCAAAGGCTTCCTATTGCCTCCACGACTGGAGAAACTTTCGTGCTTTGCTCCTGACCTACTCTCCTGCCCTCTCCCTACAAGAAAGCTGCATCCCGTTCATGGTCTGCCTGCCTGCAAAGCTGCACTGAGGTGCCCCGAACCCTCCATGCTCTCTCTGACTTCTGTTCCTTTGCACACATTGTCCCTGTGCTGGAACTGTCGCTCCTCCACTTCTCCATCCAGAGGCCTCCTACATTATGTGTCCTTCAAGACTTTGCTCAATTCACCTGCTTCTGGAAGCCCATCCTCATGCCTCTAGTTCCCTGCTCTGACCCCAGTCCATCCCTCTTGCCTCCTCTTGGGGCATCTAACACAGCACTGATGATACTGGATTACAACGTCTGTCTATCTGTCACCTCAACCCAGACTGTGCAAGTTTTGGATGCAAAAACAATGTATTTTTTCTGTACTCCCAGCCTGTGGCACAGTGCCTGCCATACAGAAGTCATTCCCGAAGCTATATATTACTAGTACAGTAAGAAGGAGGATATTAATAAAAATAACAACTCACATTTGAATACTTTAAGGTTCACAAAATGCTTTCATGAACACCGTCTTATTTGATCCCAAAAGCAATCCCTGTAGGTAGCTGGGACTGGTAATGTTATCCTCATAGCAAATGTGGATAATTAGTCTCAGAGAGAGTAGGTAGTTTAGCCAAGGTGACAGCTAGAAAGTGACAGAGATGGGTCTCTGGAACCCACTCTTCTGGCTATAGTGCCAGACTTCCCTCATTCTCTGCAGAAATGGGCAGGACTGAGCCCCACTCTCTAAAGTCCATCTCTGTGGTTGCATGAGTACCCTTCCCTGCTGACTGCCAAGGGCAAATAAACCTAGACTCAGTCTCCATGGTCCATGCACTTTTGCCACGTAGATAACCAGAACCGATTGGGAGCGGCTGGAAATCTGTTCTCCTCACTCGTTCTTTGCTGTCTTAACACGCATGACTAAAATCTCTCAGGGCACGAGAGCTGCAGATTCCTCCCTTCCTCCTATCTCTCAAGGGGCATAAGAATTAATGCAACTGAAGGCAAGTTTTTTTAAACATAAAGATTAATGATCCTCAGCACAAATGAATTACCAGGAATTTTTCGGAATCAGAAATTATATATAGAGAGAATGGGAAAATAAATCCTAAACTTTTAGAGGTAAGAAAAATATCAGATTTTGAAGATCATATTTGTGTGGCTGATTTGAAAAAGAGTCATCCTTTAACAGGTCAATGAGTCACACTTTGACCCAGAGAAACCAGCGGGAAAAGCATATAAGGGTGTAATGCATGATTCGAGAGCACCAGCTATGGGTGAGGCCCCCTAGAAAAGCTGCCGATACAGTGTGGCTGTTTGCAATAAGAGGAATACAGTCTGTAAGCAAAATGTCCTCCAGCCACTAAGTGGTTGCTGACTTTCCAGATATAATTTGTTTGGGCTTTTCTTTCCTGTCTGTGACTGCCAATGTTTTGCATTCCCGTTTTGTGGTAAATCACCGTGAGCATTTATTACCGAAGGGTTTCCTTAGAAGAGATGCAGCAGTATGTCAGGTCACCTGCAGTTCAGGATGCGGTACCTGGAGCGAGGGGCGTCCTGCACCAGCATGGGTCACCGGCCCATGAAACAGCTCCCGGTGGGGGCCGGCTAGTCAGTCATTCCTCAGGGCTTTGTGCAGCGCCTACTCTATGCCAGGCTCCATTCCAGGCAGCAGAGTTTCTGTGATGAATGAGACAAGCAGGCCCCCAGCTCTCTGAGGGTGCACATTCCGCAGCAGAAGACAATAAAAAAGAAAATAAATGAACAAAGGGGAGAATGTCAGCTCAGGGTAAATGCTGTGAAGACACTAAAATAGGGTGCTGTGAGAGAAGGGAACCGAAGTGAGACTGGCGGTCCGACTTAGAATGGATGGTCAGGGAAGGCCTCACTGAGGAGGGGACTCCTGAAGCCATGAAGGCCAGTACAACAAAAAGCCCATCCCGATTTTGCTGGTCTAGTCAGTGAAGGTGGAAATTGTTACCCCTCGCCAGCCTGGGCAAGGTTTATGAATGGCTGACCATGGCGCCCAGGGCCACAAACAGGGCCAATGTCATTTGCTGCTGCTGTTACGATAATACAATCACTACAAACTTCTCTACGGTTGTAAAGCACTTTAAATATTCAAGGTAGAAGCTAATTCAGAGACAGCTGATTCCATCCCTTTGTTTCCTGCGTGAAGAAATGGGGTCTGTGGCACTGGCCGGCTTTGCATTCATTGGCTCATTCCGTTGACATCCTCTGAGCTTTCGCACTGTGTGTGGTGGTGGGCTGGGAACCCCGGGGGACACAGAGATGAGCAAAATGGGAAAGACCTTCAAGGAGATCACAGTCTAGTGAGGAACAGGTGTGGAGACCACCTGGGAGGAAAAGTGCCGAAAGCCATTATCCCAGGACCCCACCTGGGGTGCCGCTGAGCCAGAACTAGAACCCCGGATTCCAGACTTCCAGTCCTGGGCTTTTTCTGTTTCAATTCCTTTTCTTTCTTTCTTTCTTTTTTTTTTTCTTCAAATCTGTCAGCTTTGTAATTACTGTGACTTCCACCTGGAAAAGCTTCCCCTGTCCCCAGCCCACCCTCACCAATCCACTTGGTTGGTATTTAGCCTTCAGGTCTCACCTTAAACTCTTCCTCCCCAGAAGCCCTGCTGAGCCTCCTCCCCATGAATTCCCCTGCTGTGGTCTCACTGTGTGCTGTGCTGCCATTGGCATTTCCCCCATCAGCCTGCTCATCGCACGGGCTGGGAGCTGTCCTTCCTGGTCACACTGCATCCTTAGGAGCTTTGCAATGCCTGGCGCACAGTAGGAGTCAATAAAGTTCTATTGAATAAGTAGGCCAACAGGCAAATACATGGAGTGTACTGCCCCCACCATGCACCCAGAGGCAACCTTTGTCTTTGCTCATCCTCCTTTCTTCCTTGCCTCCCTCCCTCTCTCCCTTTCACATCTCCAGTGCACCTGCTTGCCCCACCAGGGCTCCACCAGACCTGTCCCATGAAGTGCCCGGGAGACTGCTCATACTGTGCTTACCCGCCACTGGATCTGGGCATTCTGGTTTGGTGAGCAACAGGAGACCCAGGAAGAGCCCTGACGGAGCCCATCTCTCCCAACTGCATCCCTTGCAGAGGACTGGGAAGTCCTCTCTGCAACCCTGTGAGTACGCACAGGTCAGCCCCACAAAGCCACCCATTCCTTAGCAGTTTCCCAAGCACCCCAACAGCACCCACTTACAGAGTGAGACTGGGAGGGACACCCCGGAACGGTCAGAGTGGCTGTGTTAGGAAGGAGAATATGCGTGGGGTTTCTTTTTTATCCTTCCCCCGTTTTCCAAATACTCTGTAAAGTGGTTATGCTACTTTTATTGCCGAAATGTTTAGATTTTTAAAAATGAGTCTTTGACAACAGCTTAGAGAAAGTATTTCCCTTTTCTGAGCGCCAGCTGTACTAATAGTCAGTAGAGTTCAGCTCAGCATTTAATTACTATCTTCCTGAGTCCTGAGTGTCTTTGTCGGGTCCCTCACTGCTAGACTGGCACACAGAGATGATGTGAGGTTTTTTTCTGCATCCCTCTGGGAGGATCAACCAGGGCCTGCCTGGCGTGTTGTGGCTGCTCAGAAAACATTTCTGGGCACCTTTGCTCATGCAACAGGATTGAGTCAGCCCCAGGGCCTCAGCCTGAGGACTGAGGAGAAGGCTCCCCTCCTGCTCAGCCCTGCCTGACCTCTGGCTCCACTCTCTTTCCCAATCACAATGGCTAACAAGTGTCTAAGTCTCTGAATTCAGCTCTCTGGTGGATTAAGGTGGAGGCAAACTTGTTGTCATTCCCTCAGCGGAGAGGTGGAGTTTTTTCTCCTCCTCTTGATTCTGGTCAGGCCCTGTGACTGTTTTAACAAAAAGAAGGCAGCAGAGGTGCCACTGTGCCAGTTCCAGACCTAAGCTACAAAAGAGCTGGCAGCCTCTGCTTTTGCACATTGGGGAGCCCTGAGCTGCCATCTAAGAAGTCAGCTACACTGATGATGAGACCAGGCGGAGCAGCCATTTGGAGAGGGCGAGGCCTCAAGGCTACATGGAGAGAGAGTGGCCCTGCCATCCCAGTATCCCAGCTGAGGGCAGCCTTCCAGCCATCACCACCAAGGTACCAGACGTGCCTGGGAGCCATCTTGGATGTTGCAGCTGGTAGAGTCTTGACATGACTGTAGCACAGCCAACAACATGTGGAGCAAAAGAGTTGCCCAGCTCAGCCTAGTCAACCCACAGAATGATGAGAGACAACAGAATGATTGTTCTTTTAAGCTTATCAAAGCTAGCCCCCAAATAAAACCGACACAACCTGGCGATAAGACAAAACTGAGTTTATTGCCTACCGCAGTAAGGGAGAATACCACTTCGCAAAGCTTTGTCAGTGTCTCCAAGGGGAGAAAGTAAGGTCAGAATTTATTGATAATTGGAAGCTTGATTTAAGGCAGTCTTTCAGTATGGGGACGGAATTAGAATTGGGCAAGAGTCATCATGTAACAATCCAAGATTGGTGGAAACAGGAGGATTTCCAGCTGAGGAATTCAAAGAATGTTAGGGCACAAGATTGTCTGCTGTCTGTCTGTTGATGTTTCCCATCAGAGAGTTGGGAAGAGTTGGGAAGTTCCTTTAATGAACCATCAAACCATTTCCCTGGGCAGGGGAGGCAGGGGACTCTTGGAGAAATAAAGTTATACTAATGAAGACAGAGGAATATTAAAGTTCTGCTAATGAAGACAGAGAAATAGCATGAAGTCATGTTAACATAGACAATAAGATGTAGTTTATGTTCTCAATGTCCAGGCTGAGTGTGAGACTAGCTGGTTTCAGTTCTCAAGCCACTAAGTTACACAGCAATTAACGATAGAGACACTCCCCCAACCTTGCGCTTCTCAATGTTTCTGTATCTCTCAATTCATTCATTCATCAAATATTTATTGAACACCCATTATCTGCCATGCATGGTGCTAGGCACTGAGGATATAAGGGAGATTAAGATAGACACGGTCCCTGCCTTCTCAGAACTTAGATTATAATCAGGAAGAGATAGACAATAAAACATTAAATCAAAAGTTAGGGTAATTTCTATACTGATGACATGTTCTGAGGAAAATAAAATAGAGCAATGGGTTAGAGTGTTGTTGGGGGAGGGAGAGAGAGCTGTTTGAGAAACAGTGGTCAGAGAAGTCTTCAGAAGATGACCTCGGCACTGGATGACATGTGAATGGTGGAAGGACCCAAAGGGTCAAGATCTTGGGAGAGAATGTTAAGGCGGGGGCACGGCCAGGGCAAGTCCATGAGACAGGAAGAGAACTGCCATTCTAGGGAACAGAAAGGCCAGCGGGCCCAAAACATTCTGACTACAGGGAATAGGGCCCACGTGGAGGCTAGAAAGGCTGGTGGAGGTCAGATCACGTAGGGCCTTGGCTGTCATCATGAGGAATTTGGATCTGAATCTAAGTGCCCCAGGAAACCACTGGAGCAGCGCCGCCCAGTAGAGATCAACTGCGAGCCCTGAGTGCAATTTTCAGTTTTCCAGTAGCCACATTTTTAAAAAGTAAAAAGGAACAGGTGGAATTAATTTTAATATTTTATTTAACCCAATATATCCAAAATATTATTTCAACTTGTAATCCATATGCAAAATTATTAATGAGATATTTTACATTCTATTTGTGGTCTTTGAAATGGGTGTATGTATCATACCTACAGCACACCTCAATTCAGACTGGCCACATTTCAAGTGCTCCATAGACACCTGTGGCCAGTGGCTACCATACTGGCCAGAGCACTGGAAGGCCTAATGATCATTGTCCTCCCAGATATCCAGGCTCCGAGCTATCTATCATTTCTTCCTTCCCATCACAGCTACCTGTCATCATCATCCACCAAGAGCTTAGATAATTCGTCTAAATGCCACCACATCTATACCATCATCTTTATCCCAGCTCAAGTGTCTCAATATTTTGCACATCAGTTATTGCTACACTCTCTGAATTGGGCTTTTTGCCTTGCTCTAACCTCCCCCAGTTTCTCTCCCCCAGGCTACTGCTGTGTTCTGCTAAAGCTCAGCTCCATCTTCTCCCTTCTCCCCTTCAAATCTTCCATAGCTCCCACTGCCCCCTAAAGTTCAAACTCCTGTGGAAGGCCTAAAAGACTCCTCATAAAGTAGTCCCACCCCTCCTTTTAGCCTTCTTTCCCTTTATATAACGTAATTCAAACCCTGGGCCCAGCTTGGTCCACTTCATCGCACTTGCCCAAGTGACTTACGAAGTAATGAATATAATGTTATTTTACTTCCCAAAATATTCTTAAACACCATGGAACAATTGTAATCAGACGTTGAAAGCTTTCAGGATTTGTTTCTGTTTATTATTTCCCTTGAATAATAGCTTTCCTCTCTGTACAAAAGTGTTCACTATTTTTTCTTATTTGACAGTTTTTATTTTGTAAAGTCTTTTTTCTTTTAAAGGCAATTCCAGTGACCTGCAACATTTGGATAGGAGTTGCCTGCATGTTGCTTGATTTCTTGTTTGTTCTCGTCTCACAAGCCAACTCTTAGTGAAAGTGATGAATAGCAAATGCACATAATCAGGTGTCACTCAAGATGTGTGTGTGCAAAATTTTAAGCTGAAGTATACTGAATTGTATTTTGAACAACTTATGACATCACTTGAAATTACAGGAAACACCATGTGATATAACAAGTCCAGGCTGACACTCTCGAAAGTCCACCTTGACTCTGGTTATGACCTTATAAGAGCAACTTAGCCACCATCTTTGAAGTATGGTGGAAGGCCATTCCTCGTGTTCTTCTTTTTCCCCTTGGTTGAAACATTTAAGTAACTGAACATGTAATTTTTGCTGATCCCACTCCAAAAGAGCCATCAAAACAAAAGTCACATGATGTCCACATGCCAGCGCATGTCAGACAGCTGCTCTTGACTATTTATGGATGTGCGATATTAACTCCAGAATTAGACTGGAAGTGAACTGAGTCATAAATTGTTATTGAAGGAAGCTTGCACTTGCATCTCTGGAAATTAATATTAAAAGGCAAGGGGCTCACAAGCCTGCTCCAGCTGGAGTCCCCATTCCCTAAGTCTTGTCTATCAATTTGATTTGGCTTGATTTTAATTTGGTTTGGGAGCTACTTCAGTCCTTTGCATATGTTTGAGTATAAATGAAGGTCTATTAGCAAACATTTTTTGCTTATCTAACAGGCACATAAGGGTACTTCTTGCCAGACCATGGGGTCCAAGACTTTGCAAAGAAAACTCACAAATAAAGCTCGTAAAGCTCATGGCTCCCCAGCTGCCTAGAGTTCTGGTCTCCATCTTTTCCCACCTCCTCCCAACACTAGACTTTTACTGAGCACCTACTATGCGCTGGCCCTGTGGAGAGACAGATGAATGAGACATGGGCCTCTCAATCTCTGGGGAGTTTAGGTATAAATAAAGAATTTTTTAAAAGGGACCCCCTGCGGTGATTCAAGCAAAATGAATGCTTCTTTTTTTAAAGGCTGGGGATTCCAGGCAGCCTGGTAGGTGAGAGCAGTGGGAGAAGTAGAGAAGAAGTTAGAAGAGGCTCCAGGGCTGGGTGTGATTTCGAGAAGGAGGGCAGAGAAAGGCCAGGTCTGACTGGTTTCAGGAGCTAATGAGTCACAGCCAGCAATCAATAATTGTCCAGGAAAAGCTGCCTCTTTAAATACCCTCAAGGGGACCAGGTGAAGACAGAAGAACTTGACCTAGAGCGGGGCCCTGCCCCAACTCATGGTGACCTTGGCAATGTTGCTTGTTCTCATTTAACTCCAGTTTCTTTACCTGTAAAATAGGAGTGTTGGATCCTATGGTTCAGGGATCCTCCAACTTTGAGACCAGAATCTCCTGATTTGCCCTCCCAATAGGCCTACCCCTGAATGGGTGTCAACATGTGCAGATAAGGTGAACTATGGAACTATTTATGCCAGACGTTGCAATTAGATGGTTATGATTCATGAGTTGCAAGTATACATTACGTGCCCCAGGACAGAGAACCCCTTTCAATCTCTCATCTATCCACCCTTGTCGCCAGTCTCTGCCCACTCCTGATTTCTACCACTACTCCCCTCTCTGTTTGGTTCATGTTTTAATCATTCACTCATTCAACAAATACATTTAGCACCTACAATGTACTGGGCACTATATTGGGCACCACAGTCTATCCGAAACCCACTCTGAGGTGAACTTTCTCGGTGGAAAGGGAGGAAGAGAAGGCAGGGAGGGGTCCGGGAGACTGGGCTCTCCTGTGCTGTCGGGCTGTCCCAAGAATCTGATGTTCAGCTCTGGGGCGGGCCCTGTCCTACCGTGCGAGGGCCCCGCTGCAGCAGCCATCCATTTTCTGGATTTTCGTCCAGATTTCCTGGAATGGAGAGAGAGGGGAGTTACTGTACAGGAGGTCCTGCCACACCTCAGACTCAGCATGTGGAAATGAAAGGCGAGATTCCCTCCCCCTCACACCATCCCTCTCCCCTCAGTTAGCAGGAATAGCCCTCCTTCCTCTCTCCAGTTAAAGCCATTTCAGTCCCTTTGGCCTCCCTACACTCAAGGATATTTGGGTGTGTTAATGGGCCACAGAGGAAGCAAGTGACCCCAAGAAGTGGAAGGGCGAGTGTGGTTGTGACAAGCAAGCAAGGAGGGGGCCCTAGCCCACCAGCGGAGGATTAAAGTGGCAGAAGGAAGTTGTGTTGAGGGGAAGAGAAGGCCCAGGGCTTATTGAGTGAGGCTCCTGGCAAAGCCTGCTGCAGCGAGCTAAGTAATCTGGGTTTTAGGGTTCAGGTTACCCGACAGCGGCTGGCATTTCTCTGCCACCTCCAAGTCACCTTCTTTCCCCTCCCTGTCGCTCCTTATTTGCTTTGAACTGGGAGAGGTGGTTATGGAATCTAATCCATGCTCAGAGCTGGAGGACACTTACCTCAGAGGAGATGGGGCAAGCTTCCCCCCAGACTATGGACAGAGCAGGCAGGCCTGAGCTCCTGCTGGGGTCAAGGCCCTCCCAACATCCCCAGCCTGATCTGGAGATTAACAACCCCCCCACCCACAGACCCCTCCCCCGTGGGAGCGACTGCCTTTCCCTCTGGCCTTTGAGAGGCCCCATCTTACCCTCATTCTTCTTTGTCCTGAGGAGTGTTCATATATATAATTAAGGAGGTGGTGACGGCAAGAAGATGGAGGGTTGAATGGGGAACCCAGGGCAGCCCAATGTTCTGCAACCTCCGAATGAAAGGAGAAAAATTCTGAGCTGGGGTGGAGAGGATTGTTTAAAGGCAGAAATGAATTGGGGTGAGATAGTGGGGTGGTGGGTGTGGAGAGAGAGAGAGAAGGAGACTGGTTTACAGTACTCTGAGCACAAACAGAATCTTTCCTCCCTCTCCACGGCTGGATCTCAGGGCTCAGCCTGGGAATCTCAATATCTCAATCTCTCTCGTGCCTCCCTCCTTCCCCACACCACTCTCCATCTCTCTCCTCTTTTCTTCGTGATTTGCATTAGCATCTGCCAAGCTCCTCAGGACTTGGTATGTACTTCAGCCCCAGCTGTAAGTCTTCCTCCACACTCCAGGAATTGCACAAATAAACCGCTGAGAACAGAGCCCTCCTCACCACAAACAGCACGCAGGCTTCTACTCAGCCTCTGTGGCCTTGGATCGGCTCCTGGGAAGGGCCCCTGCCTGGTGACAGGCACCATCACAGTCTGCCTCTCACAAACACTCAGCCATGGGGACCCCCTGCCTCCCAGATGAACGGCCTGCTTGGTGGGAAACAGTCAGGCTGTGCTCACAGCCACCCTCACCCCAGGCTAAGCTGGGTCCAGGGCATAAGACTTCTCTCCCAGGAGACCAACCATGCAACTCAGCGACCTTGAGAAAGTTATTTTAGCCTCCACAGACTTCCCTTTCCCTGTTTTTAAATAGATCAGAGATTTATGCTGCTTAATTCACAAAGAAGCTGCATGGAAAAAGACTGATTTGTTCTGAAGTGTTTTGGCTTCCTGAGAGGAACCCAAGGTTCTAGGAAATCTCCTTGAGCTGGCACAGATACACATGCACACACAGGTATGGTGTACAGATCGGTCCACACTCACGCCACAGCTGTTCGCCCACTGGGCTGTAACGCCCAGGTCAGGGATATTGTTTCATGCACTCCCGGGTCCCCTGCAATGTAACACTTGGAATAAAGTTAATGCTTAGTAAATATTTATTGAATGAATGCACTTGACAAATATTGCCTCTGTCTCCTCCTTGTGCCTGTCACTGTGCCCAGAGCTTAGGGACAGCCTCACAGTCCAGGAGGGAGACAAGCACGTAAACAAATACAGCCGGTATGTTACTGGGCACCAGAACAGAAAGGAATGCAGGGCACAGGGAGGCCTCAGGAGAGGGAGAGCTTAGCTTTGCCCCGTGGTGGGTGGCAGGGACAGGAGTGACAGCTCTGAAATTTGAAGGAGGGGTGGGAGTTCATTCGTTGGACAAGACGGGAGGTGGAGGGTGGCAGATATCTTCCAGCAGAGGGAACATGTTTTCAAAAGCACGGAGCCCTGAAACAGCATGGCAGAGTCAGGGCACCATGACTTGGAGCTGGACCCTCCTTTGGGGCTGGACCACAGGAGGGAGGCAGAGCATTAGGAGATGAGAGGAGGAGGAGGGAGGCTGGATAAGGAGGGCTAGATCCTGTAGGTCACTATGTTCCAACCTCAAGTAATTCCTATACTTAACTTCAACTTTCTTCTTAGACCCTTAAAATATAGTAGTCTTACTTTTCTTTCTGCTGATTGAGAGACCATATAGGCATGATGAGCTTACAAACCCCTCCCAGTAACTCTGAGACTCCCCTCACCCCAATGCCCATCTCCCCCTCGAGGCCCATATGTTGGAAAACATTGCTTAGGGGTAGCATATAATTTATCATCCAAACTGGTTCACTTTGGGGAGTGAACGGGGTCACTATGAATAATTGCACCAGGGCAACAAGCAAGAACTAGGACCATTCTGAGCAAAGCAGGACATACCGTCACTCTAGCTCAAGTTCTTGGGCTGCCATTCAAGAGTTTTATAGAGGTCAACAGTATGATCAGATTCATGTTATTGGAATTGAGTTACTCTCTCACCCTCATTTCTTCACAGAACAGAGGAGTAAGAGGATAAGGATGGTTCATGTGGTCTCAGAGGCACTTTCCAGCTTCAGCATTCTATAAATCTGTGTTTGGTAGGCATTTGAACAGTGAGAGAGTTGGATAAAATGTAACCTTAAGGAAGTTTTGGAGGTGGACTGCAATTCAACCTAAACCACGAAGATCCATACCAATATCCTGTGTTTTTAGTTGAAACCCAATAAAAGTGCCCAAGAAAAACACTCCCAAGGAAACTCCACTCATCCACCCATCCAGGAAGGGAAAGGCGATGCCCATGAAAACATTCCATTGAAATTAAAGCCCCACTGCCAATCAACCTCTCCCACAAATCCTAGCCCTCCCTTCCTCCTCCTCCTGACTCCAGGAGCAAGCAGGTAAGATGTGATTGGGTCTGTAAAAGGATGTGAGCATGAAATGGTTACGTTAGTGCTGTTGGTTCAACTCCCATGACAATCCTCTCCCTCTTAAAAACCCTCTCTTAAAAAAAAAATCCTAATGGCTCCTCACTGCGTAGAGAATTAGGCACAAACTCTTCAACCTCTGTTTCAAGACCCTCTACAATGTGAAGATCACCCACTTTCCTCATGCACCCTTTCTTACAATCCTATTGGAAATCTTGCTGAACATACATTATATTATTCTCTCTAGGTGCTAACTCATGTTCTCTCCACTCCCTAGTTATCAAAATCCTACCAATAAATTTCATCTCTTCCCTGAAGCTTGTCTTTCCTCCTCCCTCTCTTCCTTTCTTTCAAGTTACTTAAACACTTATCTTTCAAGATACTTATATACAGTACTTCTAAATAAAGATATAATTAATGAGTGCTGATATGTATCTGTGAATCCTCTTTCCTAAGGATCTGATAACCAGTGTGGTTTAAAGAAGTTTAGATTCTCATCTGGGTATGTCCCACACTATGCTAGTTCTGCCCAATTTGGAAATGCAAAGGAACTAGAATAGTCAAAACACTTTTGAAAAAGAACAAAGTTGAAGGACTCTTGCCATCTGACTTCAAGACTTTTTTGAAAGCTGCAGTAGTCAAGACAGTATGATATTGGTGTAACAATGGGCAAATAGATTAATGGAACAGTATATATAGAGAGTCCAGAAATAGACCCCACATATATGGTCAATCAATTTTTGACAGAGATGCAAAAACAGTTTAGTCGAGAAAGGATGATCTATTCAACAAATTGTGCTGTAATAATTGAATAAACAATGCAAAAAAAAAAAAACAACTTTAATCTATATCTCATGTCATATTCAAGAAATAATCCTAAATATATCTTAGACCTAAATATAAAACCTAAAACTATGAAACTTCTAGAAGAAACATAGGAGAAAATCATTGTGACCCAGGGTTTAGGCAAAGATTTCTTAGATACAACACCAAAAGCATGGTACATTACAAAAAATTAATAAATTAGATTTTACCAAAATTAAGAACTTCTCTTCAAAAGACACTGTTTTGAGAATTAAAAAAAATAGGAGAACATGAGAAAAAAGAATATGGAGAAAATATTTGCAAGTCACAGATCTGATAAGAGAATTGTATTCAGATTATATAAAGAACTCTCAAAACTCAATAATAAGAAACAAACCAATTACAAAATGGGCAAAAGACTGAAGCAGACACTTCATCTAAGAAAACATGTATATTATTAGTCATTAGGGAAATGCAAATTAAAATCACAATGAGAGGGCCAGCCCCGAGGCTTAGCGGATAAGTGCACGGGCTCCGCTGCGCGGCCCGGGTTTGGATCCCAGGCGCGCACCCACGCAGCGCTTCTCCGGCCACGCCGAGGCCGCATCCCACATACAGCAACTAGAAGGATGTGCAACTATGACATACAACTATCTACTGGGGTTTTGGGGGGAGGATTGGCAGGAGGAGGAGGATTGGCAATAGATGTTAGCTCAGAGCCAGTCTTCCTCAGCAAAAAGAGGAGGATTAGCATGGATGTTAGCTCAGGGCTGATCTTCCTCAAAAAAAAAAAAAAAATCACAGTGAGATATGCACCCATGACACACCCACTAAAACTAGTCTGAAACTAAAAAGACTAACTATATCAAGTGTTGGCAAGGATGTGGAGTAACAGAACTCTCACACACCACTGGTGGAAATATAAAATGGTACAACCACTTTGGAAAACAGTTTCTTAAAAAGTTAAACATATGCCTAGCATCGATCCAGCCCTCCCATTCCTAGGTATTTACCCAAGAGATATGAAAGCATACGTCCACACAAAGACTTATATATGAATATTCAAAGCAGCTTTATTTGTAAGAGCCAAAAACTGAAAACAATACAAATGTCTGTCAATAAGTGAATGGATAAACAAATTAGAGTATATCCATACAATAGATTACCACTCAGCAATAAAATGAAATAAATTATTAATATATGCAATGACATGGATGAATCTCAAAATAATTATGCTTGAGTGAAAGAAGCCAGAAAAAGAAGAGTACATCCTCTATGATTCCATTTATATAAAATTCTACCAAATGCAAACTAACCTATAGTGACACGAGGCAAATCAGTTGTTGCCTAGAGACTGGGGGAGAGGGGCAGATGGGGTGCTGGAGAGGGCTGAGAAGGATCACAAAGGGAGATGAGGAGACTTTTGGGGGTGATGGATATACTATCTTGTTTGTGGTGGTGGTTCCATGGGCGTATATATATGTCAAAAGTTCTCAAATTGTACATTTTACATATGTGCAGTTTATTTTATGTTAAGCATACCTCAATAAACCTTAATTTTAAAAAACAGACGTAGTCTGTCATGTAGGAGCTCAGAGTCATGGTCTCACTGAAGAGATACCACTTGAAGAAGAGACAGGTTTTCATTTGTTTGTCTATTTTGTTTTAACATCATCTAGTCCAGCATTCTCCACACTCACTCAACCCCTGGCCTAACAAACTGACAATGTACTGCCATCCCCACCAAGCATCCATACCTGCTGTTTGATCATCTGAGGGGGAGGAAGGGTACATATCCAAGTCTGATTTCTTGAGACTTGCACTAATTGCTTCTGAATCACAAGTGGATCTCTGGGGTGGGATTGAGGGACTGGTCCCCAGGGTCTTAGCACTGGAAGGGCCCTTCAGGGTCTTCTGGTCCTCCCTCCATCCACTGTGGGAATCTCTTCTACTTTGGAATAACCATCATCTACTCTCTGACAATGTCTTCCAGGATGGGAAACTCCCACTGTTTGCCACATATAAAGCAACTAGCTACCTTCCAATGGGAAGAAACCAGAATAAGACAAGAGAAAGTAAGAGAACTGTCCCTGAAAACCATCAGGATCCCTATCTTTTCTTTCAATGTGGTTCCTCAGGAATCTTAAATATGGGAGGAAATCAATATGTTTTCAACAGACAAATACACTTCTTTTGGTCTGTGATGGAGGAGATATGGGAAGAAGAGAAGATGGATGGATTTGAAAAATGAGACTTAAGTTGCTAACAAATTCTTTTTTAAAAAAAAATCGCATTTCTGATCCAATGAACTATTTCTATTTGGTTGGAATGGTTTATATGTTAATAAGCTCTGACTAACTTTGAGCACTAATTTTGTCTCTTAATGTTTCATTACCTTGGTTTTCCCAATTTTGTGCATTTAGAATCAAGAGCCTGGGCCTGCCTTCCTCCTGATCAGCAACAAGGCTCGTAGGAACTTTGGGTTCTGGAGAGAGAAAAAGCTCTGTATAGAAAGACCAGGACTGTATCATTTTTATTTCTCCTTGACACCTTTTCAAGCTTGGTGATTTCTCTGAAAGGGAGTAATCTTTTAGGCTCTCCATCCAATCTGTTCTCAGACAGGAGTTTAAACTCTCCCCCTTCGAAGTTTATCAGACAGATCTACAGAGACTTTTCCGGGAGGATGTTTACAAAGGACTTTGAGTGTTGCCAAGAAAAGAGAGAACGGGAAAGATAGGGTTTCTGAAGGGCAGTTTCAGAGGCAGGGAGATTAAACATAAAAGGACCTTTCTTTCTCTTACTAACAGGTTGTCCAAAGGCCAGTGGTGGGCAAAACTGTTTGCAATTGCAAGCGAATGGCTTCCCTGTTGGAGAGGGTCCCTCATAATCACTTGAGCCAGTGGAGTTCGCCTCTTCGGGTAGTCTTGCTCTCCCTTGTTGCAGAGTTGGAATTATCCCGGAGATTAAATCCCTTAGTTCTCTTTTCCCCCATTCCTCTGCTTCCTTTAGAATCACTTTATTTCTCTGGGAGATCTTCTTAAAAGGCAATGTCTTGCTTAGTAACATTGTCATATCTACATGACTGTGTAGTAGTAACCATATAAGAATAAATTCATCACCTTTGGGGAGAGGGGAATTCTAGAACATGACAATCACCAGATCTAATAAGTCATGTGATACAGGCACAGAGCATTTTGAGTATAGCTTCAGTCATATCAGAATTATCTTGAAATAGTGTACCTGTTCAGGTATTTACACTTCTAAAAGTCCCCAGTTGTAGAAATCTAAATGTGTTTGGCTCATTAAATGTGGATTCATTATGTGAGAAATGTTCCCTCATATTCAAACATACACTAATACATAGTTGAGTCTGGAAAACAACTTCATTTAATGTATCACTTTAGGGGCTTTTTTTTTAATTCTAGAAAAACGAACACTTCTGCAACCAGTCTTGGGAAACAGTTTTTCTCTCTGATAAGGATGACTTCATTTTATCCTAGAAAATATGTGTTCATCATCATAATCAAGCAGGAGAGAAATGATTCCCAGTGAGCTGCATGACAAGTTGTGTAATTGTAGTTAATTTTAATTAACAAGCTCCATTTTTGAATTGTTAATCTCCATTCCTTTCAATCCAGTCAAGACAAAACTAAATGGATTTCCACAATGAGTTTCCCATTCCCCCTTCAAAGAACTATTACATTTCAAGTGTCTTATACAGAAGAAAATGAACATACCCCATTTGTCATAAAGCTGAAGTCTTCAACTGTAGGAAGAAAGACCCTGTTATTCATGGCAATGTCTTTGTGTGATGAAAGAGAAAACTTGAAGGTGACCTTCTAAAGAGCATCTACTGCACAGAAAGAGGGTGGGAGGGCTGTGCGTTGTGGGGCGGACAGGAAGAGGGTTGACATTCAGCAGGAAGTTTCCACATAGGCTCAATAAATAGGGAAATCATAATATTAGGTGCAAAGCTCTAGCCTTCAAGTCACGTAACATGTTAACAGGAAGAAAAGTTGGGAACCAAATTTTGTGTTTCACGACCCTGTTGTGCTGAATATATACATATATATAATTTTTTTAATAGTTTTTATTTTTTTGAGCAGTTTCAGGTTCACAATATTTTTTTCAAAGAAGAAAAACCATGGGTCTCAAGGTATTGCTAAGAAAGACCTCCAAGAACAAAGAGCAACAGTAAGATTATTGAGAATTAAGCAAAATCCCAGAACAGCCTTTTTATCCAAGTTACTTCCACCCACCACTGGGTGGTAGTATGATAGAAACCTTGATTCCCAGGTAAATTGTCCTCCAATCTCCCCCATTCTCCCCACTGACGTTACCTTCTAGGAAGAGTACGTATGTGCGTGTGTCTGTGTCTTTTTTTTGTTTTGTTTTTTTGTGAGGAAGATCAGCCCTGAGCTAACATCCATGCCAATCCTCCACTTTTTGCTGAAGCAGACCGGCCCTGAGCTAACGTCCGTGCCCATCTTCCTCCACTTTATATGGGACGCCACCACAGCATGGCCTGAGAAGCAGAGAGTCGGTGCACGCCCAGGATCCGAACCCAGGCCGCCAGCAGCGGAGTGCGCGCACTTAACCACTAGGCCACGGGGCCGGCCCCCGTGTCTGTGTCTTTTGAATTAACAGAATGCTGCCCTGATTGAATGTGATCTGCAGCCCTCATGACAGAGGGTATTGTTCTGCCCTTTTCAATCAACAGTTTTCCATCTAGATGACACAGAGGCTTAGAAAGAGGTCACCACGGGGCATGTGGCCTGTACTATGGTCCTGGCTTGTTTAATGACACCAGAAGATATGCACAGTCAGCCCAAAGGAATGAAATGAAAGTGTCTCAGTTAAATTTTAATCATGCACATGTGTCCACTCCACTGCCCCACTGAAAATCAAAAACCTTACGGTCGCCTGGTGTAACATTTCGTCAACTAGAACCCCTCTGAGCTACAAGTTTGGAAAGAATTTTGCCTACCAATGTGCTACTTTTATTAAATAATAATTCAATTTCTCATTTTCGTTAATCAAAGCTACTAACAATAACAGCTACCTTCAATCAAGGGCTTACCATGGACCAACCCCAACAACTCCCTGAGGTGGATATTACTATTGTCCTTATTTTACAGATGAGGACGACGAGGTTCAGAAAGATCAAGCAGCTCCATCAAAGTCACCCGGCTAGGGAGCAGATGAGCACAGGCTTGACCCCAGATCTGTCTGCTGTCAAAGTCCAGGTGATTCATCACAGTTCTATTTGGCCCAGCAGAGCCTCTAGTTTGCATAAGGTAGTCCCTGGTGGAATCACACAACCAAAAGCAAAGAAACGGGGCATCTTGCTGAGACTGCAAATCCATATCCAAGCAAATGTGGAATTCCCTTCAAGCTCTCTGAGATACAGAAAATTGTTCACAGACCTCCTCTCATTTTCCACGTCAACACCTTTAACTCTGCCTGGAAGTCTGTGGGTTCAGAGATAGAGAAGCACTTGCTAAGTCTCATATCCTCGCCTAAGAGACAGTTGGATTATCAGTGGGGCTGTGGAGTGGATACATGTGCAAGGACACGAGGAGCATGGTCCCAGCCCCCCTCCACTGTTGGAGACCCCTGGGAAGGGAGAAACAGTGTATATGGGCTTAGGTAGGATGTTACTCCTTATTTTCCTTATTATTTTCCTCTGCGAAATTGCTTTCCCCGGGATTCTGTTCCTCACTGCCCAAGAAGTAAAGGCTTCAGTATTGACTAACAAATATCAGAGAATTCTATTGTTTTTTATAATTCCTTCAGTTGTATGATATTACCAGCGTGTGATCTGGTGTCTCTAAGATTTCAGAGATACCACACGCTGACTGCTTCTGGCCATTTTGAAACAACCTGGGATCTAAACCAACAGGCCAAGGAATACAAAGAGAGAGCTGGGCCATCAATCACTAGCAGACACCCTGAAGTGTGCTTTCTCACACTCCAGAGGTGGAGGTGGGGGTGGGGACGAAGAATGTGAACATTTAAATAGATCTTACTGGGACTTCAAAAATGAATTAGTATCAAAAGATCTTTGAGACAAGCGGAGTCAATGTTGAAAATAATATTTGAGGAGCACCGTGAACCCAGCTTCTCTTTCAGGTGAAACGGCCTAGGAGCTCACATTTCTGTTGACTGTTAGCCGCTGGGGGCCTGGCCTGAGCCTATTCATCTCTGTGTCCCCACAGTGCCTAATATGCAACTTGGCACACTGGAGTATTAAGGAAATATTGGTTTTATTACTAAAAATAAAGCCAAGAACCTCCAAAGTTGGACCGGAAGGAGACTGTCTAGGGGAAGGACGAGGGTCTGGGGAAGACAGCTCCAGGGACTCTCATTCCATATCTAAGATTCGCCGTCTCCTTGGAGTGGTCTTAACGCCACCACTCCCACCTCCAAAGTGGTCTCGGGCAAGGGTTGCACTTCCTCCAACATGGTGGCCCCAAAGATCTTTCTAGGTGAGGTCTGAAGCCTACTGAGGAGAGGTGGGAGCATTAAAAAAAAAAAAAAAAAAAGATTCCCGGGGCCAGCCTGGTGGCGTAGTGGTTAAGTTCACGTGCTTCCCTTTGGTGGCCCAGGGTTCGAGGATTCAAATCTCCAGTGCAGACCTATGTACCACTCATCAAGTCATGCTGTGGTGGCATAGCACATACAAAATAGAGGAAGATTGGCATAGATGTTAGCTCAGGGATCAATCTTCCTCAAACAAAAAGAGGATGATTGGCAACAGATGTTAGCTCAGGGCCAATTTTCCTCACCAAAAAAAAAAAAAAAAGATTCCATCAAGTGAATGGAAAACCACAAGAGGGAGGTCACTGAAAGATCCAGCGAGTCTTAAGGACCTGGCTTTAAAACACACATTTACATATTAGCATCTTGCGGTTCGCCATGGGCCCTTTACCATGCCCCTGTGTGGCAGAGAACATATTTCACCATATTCACCAGTAGTTTGCCTTAAGCCTCTGGAATTCTCCATGTCCACTGCCCAAAGACATTCCACACAAGTGATTTGGAAACTCTACAAGCATTACAGTTAAATCTATATTTTTATGATAAAAATATTTTTTTTAAACTAAAACGAGAAATAATATGAACGTTCCATTGAATTATACTACATTAACACATCTGAGACCACTAACAGAAATCTGTAACTCATTTTCAGGCTGACCTCGGAATAAAAAGTTTCCTATCTCTGTATACTTGAGGAGTACCCTGGGACGACAAAGCCACCCTCGAAAAAAGTTCCCATTTGCAACCTGGAAACAATGCAACAAAACAAATTCCAGAGGTTTATCAGAGGTGGAGGTTGATAAGACTCCCCATATTCTCTGTCACCTATATTCTCCAATTTCAAAATTTTGTGTTAGAACAATCTCTTGTTGAATTTATAATAAACGTCATAACTGAACGTGCAGTACAAAATAAGTTTATGCCAGCTAAACACCACTGTTATTTGTTTTATATATTGGGTTTATATTAGATTTCATTTTTTAAAAAGAATTCCGTGTCTCAAAAAGCTTGCAAGCCCTTCCCTAGAGCGTTAAAGGGATCCTGAGCCTTTTCACCTGCTCCCCAGGACCCTGAGATCCGCATACCCACAGACTTGTCCCTATTCTTGCAGGACCGAATCGGAAGACCAGGTCTCAAGGCAATTCAAGGAGGCACTTGAGCTGGGGTTGTTGCGGGGGTAGGAGGGAGGAAGCTCATAAACAAGGGTCTCAATTCGAGCTTAATAAAGCCTTTTGCTGACTCCCCACCTTAACGTGGTTTTCTGGGGTCTGAAGAACCATTTCCTCCTTCTAAAGTTAAAGGATGTCATGGGTTGGGTCCACCATACACTTGCATGGACTGTGGGAAGGGCAGTCATCAGAAATCTTTCATGGGGTCACGTTCTTAGGTATAACAGCCCCAGCGACTGCTGACATTACTATACATGTTTGCACATCAGCACCAAAGGGCCCTTTGGAACGATCTAGAGCAACCTCACCTTTACATAGGTGTGAGGAAACTGAGCCCAGAGAGTGAGGTGACTTACCCAAGGTCACATCACGCATGATCCCTCAACTCCGTGCCCCGCTCTTCCCGAAGTGCCCCACCTCCTCATTTGCGATGATGATCAGCTCTGAGGTGGGAGGGTTAACCTTCATTCTGAAAGATGTTAGTAGTGATTTATATTTTGTAATGTGGCTAATGGTAGAAATAAAATGATAATGAGAAAGTAACACAAGCTTTCAAAGTGATGGCTCACTGGAGTGAACATTAAGCCTGATTTGATCACACCCATTAGAGATTTCAGCTGCACATTCCAGGGATGTTTCTTGGGAATTTGTCTGATGGATGTGGCAGGGTCAGCTGCTAGGAATAAAGAACCCTCCGTGAAATGTCCAATTAGACACAATTTTATCAATTACAGGTATGAGAGGATTTGAAAAGCTACACGTAAATCAAATTATTTCTAAAATGAAGCAGCTATTTTTAAAAATTCATTTTTGTAATGCAAGCAGTTTTATCTGTATTGGCCTGTTTTATAAGTAAAAAGGTGTTTTGGGAGGGTGGATTTTATTTATTAACTGTTTCAGATATTGGGTTTTACTAAAATTAAAAACACCAACATGGAGAGCTTTAAGTCTAGAAGGTACCTTAGAGACTATCTGGTCCAACCCCTTCCTTTTCCAAATGAGGCAGCTGTGGTCCAGAGAGGGGAAGTGACTGTCCCAAGGTCACAGAACCATCAACATCAGAGTCAGATCTACAAAAATGCCTCCAGATCCAGGTCAAGGCCTTATTTGATTACCAGCTAGCAGAGAACTTGCATTGTGAGTTGCAGGAACAAAATTACAGAACTGAAAATACAAAGGAGCACAGTCTACCTCCTTTATAAATCTTTTTATTTTTTTGCTTTCAAAAAAATATTTTTACTTACTCGATTTCAAAAAAATTTTAAATAGTGTATAATAAGACACTTGCAAGCAAACCAGAAAGAAAAAAAGAAAGGAGAGAGGGAGGGAAAGAAGGAAGGAGGGAGGGAAGGATGGAGGCAAAATAAGAATGTACGTGTGATCCATGTACATATGTACATGTGTGTGTGGTCTGTATGTGAGAGAAGGGTGGTCAGAGAATACATATTTGAAACCAAACCTCTAATGAGAATGCTAACTAAAATTGATTTAGATCTGAGTTTCCTGGTAATAAAGTTTTCATCTGCTTACTTATTTCCCAAAAAACCTTCAGTAGAGGTGTAAGTAAAGATTCTCCCCTACACCCCTCTAACTCCATCTAACTCCAGCCGAGAGCCATGGAGCAGGACTGCAGTACACTGGAGCTGAAAGGCTCCTTAGACACCACCAAGTCCAACCCTCCAGTTGACAGAGGGACAACGGGAACCCCGGAGAGGGAGGTAACTTGCCACACTAATGACAGAGTCCAAGGAAAGGTAAGCAGAGTGCTGGAGAGACACTGGACACCTCATGTCTGAGTTTCAGGGATGTTGATTTTTTTTCAAGTTTTTAACTTGTTTTTACAAATACCCCCAGTTGCATAGCAACAGAGAGCATCTCTGATCTCCATTAGCCACCTTCCCAAGAACCTTGAGCCTGATGGTTACAGAACTTCTTACTTCCACAGAGTTTTACTAGGTACAAAGTCCTTTCACGCCTCTCCCATGGAACAGCAGCTTATCCCCAAAGCAAGAGGGGGGCAGAAGAGGAAACTGGGCCCCAGAGGGGCAGGCTCGGCCAAGGTCACACAGCCAGGCAGTGCTGCTGGTGGATCCGCTCCAGACTGTGAATCAGGCTCCGAAGGCGAGTCCACTCTCCTCTGCATGTTGCGGCCTCCTCGAAAGAATGGCAGACAGGGACGGGTGAACCAACACCCCCCGCTGTCCACTGACAAAAGCCCCTGCAAGGACATTGTGACAGCCAGTTGGGGCACCAGCCCCATGGTCAAAGTACCAACTCTCATAACCATTAAACATCTGACGTGAGAGCATTTAAGTGAAATGGTTGTTTTAAAGGAGTATTTTTTTTTTCAAGGTAAAAGATTCAAGGGCTTCATGTTTGAAGTTTTGCAGAATACTAATGGATACTTTAACAGATGACCTACAAATCTCATTCACCCAGCGGCTTCTGGGCATGAGGTTAACATTGTTCATGATGCAAGGGAATTAAGAGAAGCTTCAAAATGAGATTCACAGAGTCTGGATGAGGCGTGAACTGTGGGAGGTATAGGGAACAATAGAGCACTTGCCAAGCATGGGAAAACAAAGATTATCTCTGTGGTCAGGATCCTACCTCTGGGCCTGAGGCTTAAAGTTTAAAATCATAATAATAATAATAATAACCTGGGATCTTGATTGGATTTAAGTATGCAAAGTCAGTGTCTACAGGCGGCAGCTGAGCTGGGCGCTCATCCTGCCGGGGCATCACGGAGACATTGTCAGACACACAGCATAACTGGAAGCAGAGAGAGCCCAGCTGGGGCATCCCCACCGCCCCACCCCCTTTGAATCTGCAATGCCGGCGGTTAGAAAAAGTGTCTCCATCTTGTAAACACAGCAAATTTGATCTGGAAGTCATTGAGAAAACATAAACACAGAGCCTCCCGCGGTCGTGTTTACACTGCTCCAGCCCCGGTGAAAGATGAGCCCGTTACGGAAGGATTGGTCTTTTTCAAAGGCGCTTTTCTTTTTAAAATGAAATCTCAAGAGGTACACATTACCATGATGGCCAAAATCCCACCAGAGACCACAAGTGCATGAACCAGTGTTGCTTAAGCAGGTAACAGATGTAATGTCACACATTTATTCCGGCTCTCTTCTGCAATTGCAGAAACTCTGCTTTTCTGAAAAGTCAATTATTATTTTTTTTTGCTGAGGAAGATTCACCCTGAGCTAACATCTGTTGCCAATCTTCCTCTTTTTTTTTGCTTGTGGAAGATTCGCCCTGAGCTAACATCTGTGCCAATCTTCCTGTATTTTGTATGTGGGTCACCACCGCAGCATGGCCACCACCAAGTGGTGTAGGTCTGTGCCCAGGAAGAACCCCGGCCGCCGAAACAGAATGGACTGAACTTAACCACTAGGCAACAGGGCCAGCCCCAAAAGTGAATTATTCTTGAAATGGAAATTAATAGTACTGGAACAGCTTCTAAACTATATCTTCAGTTAAGAATATGGTTTCATGACTATTTCATGTTTCCGAAATCCACTCTAAATTTGTAGTAACACAGACCAGGAATTTAGTCCAGTTCCCTTCATTTAACCAAAAAATAAATGGAAGCAGAGATGGGGAAGTGACTTACTGAAGGTTACAGAGCCTGTTAGTGCCAGAGGCAAAAATAGGACAGAGATTTCCTGGTTCTTTCAGGATATGTCTCTTCCGGGCGTTGTTATTTACCTGATATTTTTGCCTGGAGGCCTTTATTAGATATTGTATTGTATATGGAGCGGGTAATGGGTTTTATTCCACAAACAAAGGCATGAAAGAAATTCCACATGATTTTTCTAAAAATAAATTAATTCTGATTAGGGGCACCCAGTTCATCAAGTTGGTGGAGAAATTCACCCATTCAGCCAGGAGTGAATGAGGCTCATCCTGGAAGCACAGCGGCACCACCCACTGGGGGCCATGGAAGGGCCTCTTGTTATCCATGTCCTCACAGCCCAAAGTCCCTGCAGGCCAGCAGCTCACCTGCTCCTGCGCCGTGGCCTCTACAGAAGATGTGGGTCCATGGGCCCACTGAAGCTCTGCCTCCACCCTGGGGCCCTGGGAGGGAAGGGAGTAAGGACCTGGAGCGTCCAAATGCTTCTCTTTTAGGTCTGAGAAAACCTCTCCAGCCCACTTTCCCCTCCCCTCCCCTTCTCTCACCTCTGCTCCCCAGCCTCCTCCACTGCCTCGTTCCTCCGTTAGTACAATTTTCTCTAAATCCAGGCCAGAAAGGGACAGAGAATGATCTTGAAGAACTCCTGCTTTCAATCGTATGGCTCCCAGAGTCCTGAAACAAGGAAACCCAAAGGCCTATCTACTTAGAACAAGAGAGAAAAATACAGTATGAACAAATTCCAAATGGATTTGTCAACAAATTATCCTAGTGTATGCTACCTTTACCATGCAGAATTCAGGTCCTTTCCTAATGAACACAATGCACTTGTACAGTATCTGACAATCTACAGGGCACTTTCATACTCACAGCTCGTTGCATCTTCAAACACTGCAAGGTAGCTCTTTGTCACCCCATCTTACAGATGAGGAGACCAAGGCTTAGTGACATGATGAGATACTTGTAGTTCCTTTTTCCTGGTCCTGAGAAGAGGGTGGCAAGCCATGAGTGTCAAATATCCTCTAAACTTGGCTAAACTCTCAGTAAACCAACACTTGTCAATACCAGCCCATGATATATTTCCTCTTCTCCTCAACAGCCCAATGAACTTGGGTGAAACAACAAAGGGCAACTTTCAACATTCTTCTGGGGTGAGCGCCATTGTTTTTGTTCACTCAACTTCAAGGGTGAAAAAAAGAAAAGGGACTAGAGATCATAAATAATCTCCCTACGTTTGTTCCTCCACAGGCTTTGAAGGTTTTGGAAAGAAATCCAGCAAATGATGAAAAGAACGTTTAAATTCCCTCAGGCTATTTGGTTGAGGTCGTTGTGCCCTGTCACCAAGACTCGTGAGACTGTGTCCTTAGTCCGTATTTGTCTCCACACCCCCTGCCTGATTCGCACCTCAACATGGCCGTGGCACTGACTGTGTCAACATCTTCATCCCCCTGAAGAGACAGGCTACACACCTGCAAGGGCTTCCTCAGTCACTGCTGAATGTTTGTGTCTCCTCCAAATTCTAGTCTTGAAAGCCTAACCCCCCAACGTGCCAATATGAGGAGATAGGGCCTTTGGGAGGTGATTAGGCCATGAGGGTGGAGCCCTCCTAAATGGGATTAGTGCCCTTATCCAAGAGACCTGGGAGAGGTCCCACACCACTTCCACCATGTGGGGACACAGTGGGAGGATGGCAGTCTATGAAGCAGGAAGAGGGCCCTTACCAAATACCAAATCTGCTGGTGCCTTGATCTCAGATTTCCCAGCCTCCGGAACTGTGAGAAATGAACTTGTGCTGTTTACAAGCCACCCATTCTATGGTGTCTTGTTCTAGCAGCCAAACTAAGACAGTCACTCAGTGCATCCAGTCATTCCACAAACACTCACAGAGCAGCTAGTATGTGCCAGGCATTGTCCTAGGCATGTGGGGTATGGTCACAGACAAAAGTCTCTGCTCTCCTGGAGCTCCTGTTCTGGGGGAGGGAGGGCACGACCGATGGCAAATAGAAATAAATCAGTAACATGCCAGGTGATGATAGCAGTATGGGGACAATCCAGCAGGGTGTGGGGATCTTCTTCTAAAGAATATGTCTCCAGATGAGGCTTGCGGTGTTTCTGATGTGTCTTGCTTTGCTTTCTCTAAGACTCTTTGCAAGTGAAAGCAGAAATTAAACCATGATAATTTGGCATCCTAACTTTTTCAAGGCTGTTATTCCATCCATTCGTGATTTTCTGAGCTCCTCTGGGGTTCCTTTCAGCCCTGGTACAGGGAAGGAGGAGCAGGGGGGAGAAAGCCTAGAACCGTCTGCACCACTGCCTGGAAAGGAGGGAAAAGTAACCCCTCATCTTTGTGACTGGTCGACTTGTTAGCCTAGACCACAGTTTTGAAGTATTTAAGGACCACTTGTTTCCAAAGGTAAAAGAGAAAAAGTGAAAACTAAACATATTTGTTTGTTTAAATGCCTTCGTTATTAATGTGGCTTTTGTGATGATTTTAGCTGAAGTTTTAAAACTGCAAGATGAGAGTTATGTACAGAAAACATGGGCAACATTTATTTCTGGCCTCACGTTGTCAGTCAGTTTATTCAGGGTATGAATGTTGAAATAGTAAAAACCAAGTAACCGAATTAAACAGAACGCAGGTGCAAGGACCGTGTGCCATTTCCCATCAATAAGCGTTACAACTGCTTAATAATTGCTGTCAGTAAAACCTGGTGTGTCTTAGGTACATCCTTTAGATTTTATGAAAGTTATGATTATCCATGTAAATAGCCATTTATAATTAAGTGAAAATTAAGAAATTAAAAGTTGATTTGGAGGAAAAAAAAAGAGTGGCTCCAGAAATGCCTGGAGACACTGATTGCGAGGACTCCCATGCGCTCCACCACTCCCTCAGCTCCCTCTACCAGGTCTGTGAGCAGGCAGGGAACATGAAACAATCAGCACCAACGTGTCCTGAACGCTGTACGGGGCTGTGTCCATCACAAAACCACCGCGACACAGAAGCCACCTCGCCTGGGGCAGGCGGCCGTAGGGGGTACAGCTCAGCACCCTGGAGCCCTGTTGCCTCATGTGCCACCCACTCTCAGTGTGGCCTTCCCACAGAACTTCACCTGTTTGGATCCTGGTGTTCTTATTTGTAAAATGGGACACAGCAGCCTGAGAAGTTTCTCTTCCCAGCCATCATTTTTCCCAGCACTGCATTCTCTGAGACTTCTACTCCACCTTGTCACTTTATTTTTGGTTCTAACTAGTTAATTCAGAAAAATGACCCAAAGAATGGCTGGTAGACCCGGTCAAAGATCTGCCTCAGAGAGGGATGAGACATTCCTTCTCCAGCAGAGGATGAAATTAGCCATCTAGAAATCAGAGCCTTTTGCACAAACTTTATCTGAGAGAGACAACGTAAAAAACTAGTCAAGAGCATTTTGAAAAAGAATAATGAAGAGGAGCTTATCTCACCAACCATCACAATTTACTCTACAGTTAGGGCATTTTAAACAATATTCCGGTACGGGTGCAGGAATAGGCATAGAGATCAATGTACTCAAGGACTTCCACGACAGCTGGTAAACAGCTACTGATCCAAACTCTCTCAGTGTGCTCTGCTGACCCGCCACCCTGCCCGCTCCCTTGAGACCCCCCCCAGACCCTGCTTCAGTGCCACGGGCTGATGCCCAACATCTGCATTGATCTGCATTGTTCAATATGTTTACTATCTTACCACTGAGCACCCTCAAACTATCGGTGGTGGTTTGTCCTTTTGAGAGTATAATTTGGCAGTTTCTATCAAAATAAAAGTATGCATACCCTTCAGCTCAACAATCCACTTCTAGCTATTTTTTCTACAAATACAGAGCAAATATATATTCATAAGTGTACAAATATATACATGTAAATTCTGGAAGGATACACCCAAACCATTGAGAGAGGTGTCATCTGGGAGTGGAGTGAGGAGGATAAGATAGTGGTTGGAGTAGGGTGGGGCTTTTGCTTTTAACTCTAAATTTGTATTTTGTTCAAACTTTTTAAAATTAAAAAATAATCATATATTATGTATATTTAAAGAAGTGAAACAAAAAGCAATGTTACCTGGATAGGCCATGGCTGCCTTCTGACTAAAGTCTCCACTTTAGCGTCCCTCTAGGATATAGCCTTGCCCAACTCGCTAACATTTGCTCCAGGGCCATCACGTTCAGGCACGCAGGCTGTGCACTGCACAACTCAAGGGGGACCTATTCACACAGTGCCCTCTTGATTGTGAAATGTGGGACTCATCCTTTCTGGAAACTCTTTCCCACCTCCAACCCCACGCCATCACATGCTCTGTTCACCATTTCCCAGATAAACGGTGTCCTTTTGTGCCCTTTACATACACTGGTGCCTTTCTTAGGAAGGCATCTCTTCGTCTTCTCCCTGCACAAACTCTTATTCTTTCAAGATCCAGTTCAAAATCTCTCTTCTTCAGATGCTCTTCTGACTACCCAGCAAAATTTGTTCCTTTATTTTGTTCCTACCACTATGACGTCTCTTATCATATTGATTTGTCAATTTTCGCAGTGAGCTCTTGGGGACAAAAATTTAACGTCATATTCATTTGGTTTCTTCAGAGTTCATTGCATGTAATATGAATGAATAAACACCAGTGGCAATGCTAGGAAGTTGGTTTTTAGATTGATTGTCTAAAAGGTTTTCCCTATTAAACCAACATTTCTCAAACTGTTCTACAAAATATATCTCTTAAAAGGTTAATTCTAAATTTTCAAAAGAGGTTCAATGGGCAAATATTAGGGAAATGTTGTATTTCAGGTAAAGAATTTTTTTACCCTACTCTTCTCAGAGGCTTTAATATGCTATAATAATTTTGAATCACCAAGAAGGGGCAATGGGAAACCAGTTCCAAGCTTATTTAACCTTTGATCTACTTTTTTCACAAATCCCTATTCTCTCAAGAGATCGATTATTGTGCTTCCTCTATCCCTAGGTTCCACACTCCCTAACCAAGAAAAGGGGAAGCAATGGTTTGGTGCATTAGGAAGCAGTAGAAGTGAAGATGGAGGGAAGGTTGAGGCAAAACATCAGCGGACCTTCCGTGTCATACTAGAGGGTGGGGGTTACTTGGTTGGCAGTAGGGGGACACTGGAAGATGTCAAGTAGAGGCTTTGTGTTTTACAAAGTCACCCTGGAATCACTGGAGAAAAAGGATTGACAGGGAGCAAGGGTAGATGAAGCAGGAAGACAAGTTAGGAGGCTGTTGCTGTATCCTGGCTAGAAATGGTGATGGCCTTATATGAAGTAGTGGCAGTGGAATTGAGAGAGAGACAGAGACAGAGACAGAGAAAGAAAGAGACCAACAGAGAAAGTTACAAGGTAGAATTAGCAGGACTTAATGACAGGTCAACTAAGCATTGGAGAGTTGGGAGGGGTTTAGGCAAAGCTAAGACCAACGCCCAAAACTGAAAGAGGTGTCAAAAAAACTCGGTAACCAAGATAAACAATGTTTTAATGCCTTGTTTTAAAAAATAAAAATTAATGCAAAACCTTCATGATGTATAAAATATTAAAATTTTAAATAAAGACAAGATCTATTACTGATTTTTCCCTTTTGCCTCAGTCTGCAATATGGCTCAGCATGGCACTGAATGTAGATGACCCCCAGGTTACAAAATTGTGGTGCTGAAAACAAAGTTAGTGGGAGAAGAAATTGGTTTGGAGCGGAAGTTGGCGGGTGTCAATTGGCGGGTGTCATCTAGCTGTTACAGGTATATTCGGACCCCTCAAGCTGCAGCTGAGGTCTATCTAATGTTGGAGTAAAAGCCAATCTCTGAGATTGCGTGGTGGGAGAGGGAGAAGAGAATTTTGGCTCAGGATCAACACCATCAAATTCACTCTCTACTCAAAATGAACTGTAACCTTTACTTAGCTTCCCCACATCAAATGGAATGCGGCAGGAGGGAACTCCAGAAAAAAGCTCATTGCTTAAGCAGTTCAAATTGTGGATTACACCATCTTGGACCTCCACTCAGGCGCCCAAACCAGGGCTGTGGTCATCATAATTACACTCTTGTATTCATTCATCCACCAATTTCTTCTTCTCTCCCTCTCCCCGTTCCCCTCCTCCTCTCTCTTCTGTGTGCCAGCTCTAGGGTAGGAAATGATGATGATGATAACGATGATGATGGTGGTGGTGGAGGAGGAGGAGGGAGAGAAAAAAGACAATGGAGGAGGAAGGGAAGAAACAAAAAGACTGAGAGGTAGAAAGGAGAGAAAAGAAAAAAAAGGAAAAAAAGAGAAGGTGAGAAAGAGAAAAAATGGTACTAAGTAAGGTCATCGGTTTTCTAAATTATGAATGAACTATTTCACATGAACGTTAGAGTTGAAAACTGCCCCCCTCCACCCCCACAGACTGCAGTGACAAACTGAAGAGTGATGACAGACTGATTAAAACTTTTTTTTCTTTTTTAGTAAGGAAAGAAGGCACAAATCCAGGGCTGACAGTGCCTTCAGCTGATGTTCCCAACAAATACCCTGGCAGTTTCTGTGCACAGAGGTAGTATCCGCACTCAGCTTCAGAACTCCATGGCTTAGCAGATGCTTATGAAGTTCCAGCAAATAAATATTCTGAGGATTAGTGGCTAGAGGAAATAACTGTTTTCTCTTCTTATAAAAGAAAGAAGGAAGGAATGGAGAGAGGAAGGAAGGAAGGAAGGAAGGAAGGAAGGAAGGAAGGAAGGAAGGAAGGGAGGAAGGAAGGGAGGGTGGGAGGGGAACAAAGAGTAATGATATCATTGCTACTGTGAATCTCAAATTTAGCTATAATGACCCGTCTTGGACAAACGCACCAGACAAGAGAAATGACCCAGAGGACTCTGAGCCAGATGGAGTGAGTTGGGCAAGGAACTGAGTTTCTTCCAAGTGAGGTTTCTGTGACGTGAATGTGGTCACCAGAAAAGGCAAATTTTCTGTCCTGTAAATTCGAAGTATGCTGCCACTCCCATCACTACAGGGCCATTCCTGAGCCCTAGCATCACAATCGCTACACGCACAGCTGCTCGGGAAATGTCCCAGTCCATGGTGGGCCACAAGGAGACCTTTTCAGGGGATTGACAGGCCATGGAAACAGCCTTGGATGGAATCAGGAGATCCCTGTCACTTATCAGAAGAGCTTGGACAGATCTTGACCTCTTTCTGGAACTCAGTTTTCACATCTATAAATTGGGATGATGGGGTGGGGAGAAGATCTAGACCTCCTGCGGTTTCCAGATGTATATTCAACAGAAGCCATATCAGATTCACCAAGAGGGGGATGAGGGGCAGGGGCATTTAAACACACTTTATGGACCAACACTCAGATCCTGATTCTGTAGGTCCAGGAATCTCCAGGCTGGTGCTGATGACTAGGTGACCCCTAACATGGGGACCGAAATGACTTCTGAAGTCCGTTCTGGCCCAGAGACACCTAGTAAAAAACGTTACTATAAATTACATCCAAGGGGATGGAATTTTCTTTTCAATGACATGGAAAAGGAGGGCAGGACAGCTCACAGATTTAAGAAGGTTTCAAAAAATAATGTTCATGATGGGAAATACAATCCACACAAATAAACAGAGTTGAAAAGGCAATTAAAAAATTTCCCCTCAACTTCAACTCCTAAATACAATCTACAGGCAGAGTAGGAGGGGCAGCGAGTGAGGGAAATCTCTATCTCCCAACGATTTACCGAAGTGATTTATTGTGGAGGTCACCATGGCCCCTGTTTGGGCCTGTTACAGTTCGCTAAGCTCCACTAAGCTTAGGTATTAGGGGATTCTTCATTGGAACAGTTGTGTTGAAGGAAGGGAGGAAGCTTTTTTTTTAGCTCTGGAGCTGCCTGAGGCCTAGTCTAAATCTTGGGACACAACTCTGTTTGTCTTCCTTTTCTATTCACGTTGCTGATGTTCCAGGCATTCTCTGCCCCATTGCTCAGTGTTTGTTTATGGCAGCGAAGTAGAAAATTGTAATGTCTGTAATTGTTGTTGGTTTGCCGATTGTGTGACCACCTGGTTTGCTGGATCTGGGACAAAGGCAGAAAGTCCCCTTTTAAAGCTAAGGCTGTGTGCTTTGGGAGGAGGAAGAGGAGAATGGGATGTTTGGATGTCTTTTGTTTGCATCTAGTGTGTTGTTTTGTAAAGAATCATTCCAAGTTGAAATTATTTTAATTAAAACAATAAAACCCCCTTCGTACACGTTTCATGGCACAAGCTCGCACTAGAAGGCCTTCTTTTTTGCAATGAAATGCCCTGAAGCTGAGGAATTCCTCAGTAAACAACCTTATACTTACCATTTGGAGTTGGATATGCAGTTTCCAGATGTTTTCCAAAGGCCCCTGTACCCCGAGGTACACCGACCACTTCGAGACATCCCTCTGGTGTGCAGAGACCCCACAGCCGTTTTAGCAGAAAATTATTTTCTTTTAATTTCATAAAATGCCACATTCAACATGCACCTTTCATCCAGAGAGGCCACTAAGATGTTCAAAGGATTCAGAATTACTGACCCACCCCCTACTCTTTGGAGTCATACACAGAAAATATTTAACATCTGTACTGCTGTACCACCCAAAAGTTTTAAATTGAAGGAAGATGTGTTTCTTGCACTAAATTACCAATGGAATTTTCAGAGGAGTGCTCAGTTACCTAGGTTGGCCAGGACATTCCTGCAGGAAAACCCTTCTATTATCCCAAGTGCTGTGGGATAGACTGTGAATGGTCAGACAGACAGCCTTTCCCTCTGAATCTTGCTTAGAGACGCACCCCAGGCATTACCTGTTTGCTAGGACTCAGCTGACTCAGGAATGGTAATAATAATAATGATAGCTGGTTTCACTGGATGCTTACTATACACCAAGCTTTGAATTCAATGCTTGATGTACATGATTTCATGTAATCCTCATAGCAACACTAATAGGTGAGTGTTGTTATTATCTCTATTTTATAGAAGAATTTAGGTGTCTATTCAAAGATTAGAAAGGGGACAAGTTAGAATTTGAATCCAGGTTTGTCTGACTTGGCACCCAGGGGGTCTCAGCCACAAGGCCCCTCTTGCCCCAACACTGCATGGCACTGATGCATGGGGAAAAGCATCAGATGCCTTGTCACCTGGGTCCAGTGCATCTTACCAAGAACCTGTTGTGTGCAGAGCTGTGGGTTAGGGTCAGAAGTGAGGAAGAAAGATGAATAACCAATGCTCACCCTTGCTGAACTCGCTAACAGAGTGCCCAACCGTCCCAGTGTGCCCGGGATTGTCCCAGTTTTAGCACTGAGTCTTCCATCCCAGATGTGGTGGGCAGGATTCTAGGATGACTCCCAAAACTCCTGGTCCCTGCTGTACACACAGCTTCATCCAGTTATTCAATCAAACATTAAATTTAGGTGTTGCTGTTAAGGGATTTTGCAGGTGCAAATAAGTTGACTTTAAGATAGGGAGATCTGCTGGGTGGGCCTGACCTTATCAGAAAAGCCCTTTAAATCTGGGTCTGGAGGTCAGAGATGGAGAAGTCAGAGAGATTTGAAGCACAAGGAGATTCAATGAGGCTTTGAAGATGGAGGGGGCCACATGGCAAGGAATATGGGTGGCTTCTTGGAGCTGAGCGACCTCCAGCTGACAGCTGACAAGGAAACAGGGATCTCAGCCCTACACTACAAGAAACTACAAGAAACTGAATTCTGCTAACAATCTGAATGAGCTCAGAAATGGATCTTGATTCAGAGCCTCCGGATGAGAACTCAGCCTGGTGGACACCTGAATTTTAGCCTTTGAGACTCTGAGCAGAGAACCCAGCCACGCCTGGACTTCTACCTACAGAACTGTGAGCTAACATGGGTGTTGTTGTAAGCTGCTAAGTTCACGGTAATTTGCTATGCAGCAGTAGAAATGCAATACCCCAGGAAACTCTTCAGTCCCAGGCAAACTAGGACAATTGGTCACCCTCGACGACTGCCAGTCCATGTGACGTGTGTTGAGGGGGATCTGGACAGCTTTCATGGAGGAGGTGGCCTGTCCCTTGGGTAGGATTTAGACAAAGGGGAAAGGGCTGAAAGGTACTTTAGAAGAAGGAGGACACAGCATAAGTAAAGACAGAGGGTCAGGACTATACAAATGGTGTCAATCAAGACGCCACAAGACATCAACTAAATCCTTGAGAGAGTAAGTGTTGGAGGCAGAGACTTTGTAACTTCAGCATTTGAAAGGGTCTGTTCCAGGGGCATAACAATGGCAATGGAATTAGCGGCAGTAGTTGCACGTTTTTGCTTCTGTCCTCCTGGCAGGGATGCAGTTCACCCTCCTCCAGGGAACTCTGAACTCCTTGAAGGCAGGGGTAGGGCTTATTCAGCTGTGTCATCCTAGCGCCCAGGGCAGGGTCTGGTGCATCATTGCATGTTCAGTAAATGCTAAATTAAGACATGGATGAATGGTTTAATGTGGACAAAACATCACCACTTTAGGCCAAACATGTAGCCACGTTGTCTCTGGAAACACTAAGAGGTTGGCAAGGCTGACCTATCACATTCTCCCCCGCCTCCTCCAGGACCTGACGCTCCTGCTGTATACAGGGGTCTTTCATGTCCTCCTCCTTGGGACCTGGGGCTCCGATGTCTGACAGCCAATCTCAGTGCTGCTCCACACTGGCTGTTTGTCCTTGGGCAAGGAACTTAACTTTTCTGTGCCTCAGTTTCCTCGTGTGTTAGAAGGGCACAATAGGACCCACCTCATCAGGTGATTGTAAAGATTAGATGAGTCAATACAACACACAAAGCTTTTAGCATGGACGGAGCCCGCCCAAGAGTAAATTTCAATAACTTTAGTTGTTATGATTAATTTTTATTTTCAATAGCAATGACATATTTCTGACCAAATTCAGGTGGAGACTCTTTCTGCACCCTGCCCTAACCCAAGGGCATTTTCATCTTACTAGAAGATTCTCGAAATAAAAACAAACTTTGAGCCCCAATAGGAAGACTGCCCAATGGAGGTGGTCAGATGGGGACCTCCCCAGGGGGAGTAAGCTAGGCCCACCAGAAGGCTGCTCCTCAAAGTGTAGTCAGTGGACCAGCACAGCCGCACCTGGGAGTTAGTGAGAACCGCAGAGTCTCAGCCCTCCTCCAGCTGGCCTGAGTCAGAATCTGCATTTGCACAAGCTCCCCTGGGAGAGGCACTGGTCTAGATGAACTCTGACCAGCCCTGCATCTGAGCAACACAGCGTCCCTCTGACCTTTCCTTGCGATTTGCTTTAAAAGTTAAATGTTCAAGCACATAGACAAGCCAGACCACAAAACTCTCAGCTGGCAAGAGAGAACCTCATTTCTAGGGACAGCTGGCTCTCTACATGGTTCAACAAACTGGCATTGTCCAAGAGCTCTAATGGTCTGAAGTCAGGCTTAAAACTCAGCAAAAATAAACTTTCCAGGAAATTTCTGGCACACCCACTTTTCAAACCCATCGTCTCAGGAATGTTATCCAAGCAGTGGCCCCTTTTCCCACACCTAACTCCATTTCCCAGTTTGAGACAGTTCTCTTTCTGGCCTTGAACTGAGAAAATACACACACACACACACACACACACACAAATGAGAGAAAACAGAGAGGCCACAGCTAGCACAGGGCTTTAGATAAGTCTTTGAGAAAGTCCATGATCTCATTTTGGCACAATTAGTGTTCTACTGCTTAACGCAAATATTATTTTAAAAGAATATCTTAAATCTGAGGGACATCTGCTCTTGGTGAATGGAGTTCAAAGAAGCCTACTTGTAAGTAGAAGAAGTCGAATCCACAAGTCTGCCTTCATGTGGTCAACAAAGCAATGTTCTCTATTTTCTTATTTCCCAAGTGAGCAGAACACTCAAATCTTCCTTAAGCACCAAAATTCAAATCATCCATATCCTTTGGACCCATTCACAAATATTCACGAATGGACTGTTGTGTGATAGCTGCTGTAAGGAATATAATAAGGCATGATCCCTTCACCCTAGAAAACTCACAGCTCAGAAGGGAGAGATGTTTAACTAACACATCCGTCAGAGTCTGTCCTGATAATCTATTGCTGCATAACAATTCGCTCCAATTTTAGCAGCTTAAAACAATGATCATTTCAGTATCTTTCATAGTATCTGTGGGACAGGAATTTGGGAAGGCTCAGCTGAGCAGTTCTGGCTCTGGTCTGTCCTGTAGTTGCAGTAAGATAGAGAGTGCTGAAGCAGCTGGGGGCTGGCCAGGAATCTCTCTCTTCATGTAGTCTCAGGGCCTCTCCATGTTGTCTCTCTGTGTGGGCCAACTTGGGCTTCCTCACAACATGGCAGCCTCGGGGCCTCTCCATGTTGTCTTCTGTGTGGGCCAGCTTGGGCTTCCTCACAACATGGCAGCCTCGGGGCCTCTCCATGTTGTCTTCTGTGTGGGCCAGCTTGGGCTTCCTCACAACATGGCAGCCTCAGGGCCTCTCCATGTTGTCTCTCTGTGTGGGCCAGCTTGGGTTTCCTCTCAGCATGGCAGCCTGAGGACATACTGTTTGCATGACAGCTCAGGGCCCTGAAAGTGAGCATCCCAAGAGAATCAAGCAGAAGCTATATTATCTTTTACAACTAGTTCAGAAGTCACAGTGGCACTTCCTCTTGAGGGAGAATTGTCAAAGTCACATTGTAAGAAGAGCATGTGAGTTGGGAGATCGTTTTAACCTTCTTTGGAAAATATAATCTGCCACAGGGTTCCAGCAGAAAATAGATGTCACATCCAAATCAGGATAATTCAAGGAGCTTAATAAAGGCACTAGTTATGATGATATAGGCAGGGCGTAGGGAAATATGAGATAAGTGCAATAACCTGATGCAGCTATAACAGAGAAACCTTACTGCCCCATTTGGAAGGAACAAGAAGAAGGAGAGGTTACAGAAACTCAGGAGGGAAGAGTTCAGGAAGAGCTCCCTTGAGAGGACAACCTGACAGGGAGGCAACCAGGGAAATAAATGCCCTCACCTCACTCTCCGCCTCCCTCCAATCTTCTGCCAGGGCTCCCCATTGGCTGAACCCTACAGGAAGCCCAAAGGCCTGAAGCCCACACTGACCAGCCTGTGGGGAAGAGAGCAGAGTGGAGAAGAGTGGAGAGTGCATCTGGAGAAGTAAATATCTACATCACAAAAAGATTATAATCTGAAGCCAATAGAGAAGTATGTAACAGAAGCATATTTCTGCAAGGGGGAAATTTTGAGCTATTTCCATGTAATGTCGCAGAAGTATAGACATGGTGTAGGGAAGAAGTTTACATCACCAGCAGTCCTCTGGATATCTCGGATCCCGCCCTTTATCTTGGGAGCTTAAGAGAGTCAGTCCCAGGCTGTTGGAAAGGCAGTTGTCCACATGGGCAAGCCAGATAGAAACTATACAAAGTCTCTGGGCACCAACAGGAGTGGTTCTTGATGGATAGGCCATGGTGGGCGTGCAACAGGAAGGACAGCTGATGTGGCTCCTTGACACCAACAATGCTGTGGTAGGATAGAAACTGGGTAGGGTGGAGATGGAGACCAGTGGAGATGGAGATGGAGACCTGTGGGATAGAGACTGGATGGAATGGAGACTGGGTGGGATAGAGACTGAGTGGGATGGAGACTGGGTGGTCTGAGGCACCACTCTGGCTGCCAGTCCCAGCCAGTGCCCACCAGAACAGAGCCTGCATGACCCCTAGAGGCTGATTCCTCTTCTGTCTGAGTGGTCCCCCGAGGCCTAGTTCTCTCATCCTGAACCCCATAAACCTATCTCCCTCATCAAGTCCCTTCCAACTCCCCTCTCCCCCAGTCTGGAGAATCTTCATCTAATCTGAAGATAAGGAAGCCTGGTTCTTAATGTAGTCTTCCAAATCTATTATTTATCGTATAAAATGCAAAAGTCCAGGTTCTTGTAACTCCACATCCTCGACTTCTGAAATTCAAAAGCCAAGATCTGATCTATCTGTTCTCTGCATTCTGCACAGGTATCCTTTCCTTGATCATACCATGTGGAATTCCTGGGGGCTGGGGAGGGTCACAAGGTATGTGGTGGTGGTGGTGTGTGGAAGGGTGTCACAGAGCAAAAGTGTTTTCACAATTCAAATTAAGAGGGATAAGAACCCAAAAGACCACTTATGGGGGTGACCTGGAAAGATTTCATTTGATTCTTTGAAGAATGGCTAAGATTTCAACAGGCAGAGATGGAAGAAGCATTCCAAGAGACAGATGAGAATAAGCATGAGAATAAAAGCACATTCAAGAAGAGACAGTTGAATTTGTAAGGAGTATAAGGATATTTGTATGTAGAGGAAACAATTCTAGAATAGCAGGGTGAGGCCAGGTCATGAAGGACCTTGAAAGAAATCTTTCATTTTGCATTAAAAAAGCCACTGAAGGTTGTGCATATCAGTAGGGTAATCAAGTCTGAGTTGTGCTTTAGAAAGATTAATACAGTGACAGTTATAGAACACAGACACTATGGTTAGAGTGTTGGACATTCGTTTAGGTGTAAACTCATCTGAGACTCAGGCCCATGGTTTCTATCACCATCTGGCTTGCAAGTCTACGTGTTCAGCTGTAGCCCTGATTCCAGACCTGCATTTCCAGCTCCCTATAGGAAATATCCACCTACATGTCCCACAAGCTCCTTAACTCAGTGGGCCCAAAGCTGAACTTGTCATTGACTCTCCCCCATTGCCCCACATCCTGCCACACCTCTCTGCCCCACATACTCCCCTAGATATGCTGTAGCTCCCAGGCTGGAATCTCATTTTCCTGGACTTCCCCTCCCTCACTTCAACCCCCCAACCTCATGGCCTCCTCCACTCTCTGCTCATCATAGCCAGATCCTTCCAGGCCTTCCTTCTATTTTTTCGCTATTGAATCCATCTCCTTTTTATCCTTATTGGAACTGCCCAAGGTCAAGCCATCAGCACCTCTCCCTCTGACAATCACAGCAGCTCAGTAATCGGCCTCCCTACTGCTGAACTCTCTCTGCTCTCCCCATCCTCCTTAGTTCAACCGCAGTCTTTTCTGAACACTAAATCTGATCACAGTATTTCTGCTTTAAAGCCTTCCTCTGGCCATCTCGAGGCCTACAGGATCAAGAAAAAACTCTTTCGTTGAGCATTTAAAGCCTTTGTACGCTGACCCTGGGTACTCTTCCAGCTTTGTGCCCTGCTCCTCCCTGGTGACACGCAGGAATTGACACCTGGCTCTCTGCATTTTCTGCAACACCCTTCCTGGAGCAGAGCAGCGAGTGATGGGGTTAGGCCCCAGCTGTTTGGACTAGAGAGGAAGGGCCTCGGGGCAGAAGGAAATCCCGGATGTGTGTATCTGCTGGGGAGCGAGGTGGGAGGGGAATGAGAATACAGCAGTTAATTCTTCGAAAATATTATCCGCCATCCAGTCAAATCAAGAGGCATATGCTACCTAAGGAATGTTTGAACTGTCCTATGTTTAAAGACTGAAAAAAGGGCTTCAAAAGAAACAACAGATTTGGATAAGATCTTATTCTCTGAGGGGCTGCTCTGGCGAGTCCTCAGGTGGGTGTTTTTACAGGTTCCTCTCAGGAGACAAAGTAGAAGATTAGAGTTTCTTCCTCTTGCAAGACTCAAGGTTTCAGGGAGCGTCGGGGAGGACAACTGAACCTTAATAAACACTCTTCAGGGAGAGAAAGGGGAGAAGGAATTGAGGGCCAATAGAATTGGTGATCATAACTAATTAAACTGCTTTTTCTTCTCTCTCTGGATCTATTAAATAAACATAGATGATCTTAGTAAAATAAGTTTTGGCTGACTTTATGGTGTCCTGGTACTGGCACTGGAGTCAGGAGACCTGGGTTCCGATTCCAGGTGTGTCTCTAGCTGTGTGATCACCGGCGGTCCTGTCCCTTCTCTGAGCCTCAGCTCCCCTATTTATATAACCAGAGAATTGAACTCATTCGCACAACTCCCTGTATACTCACCTTTCTTCAATTTTAGACCAGTAAAATATTTCCCGTCTTTCTATTTATCTACCCCTGAATTTTATGTTTTGAATTACTTCAGTCCTCATCTTCTCTTTATTTTTCCTTCTCATTCTATCTGCTCGGCCAAGCAAGGCGTAGCACTTGTCCGGCCGTGTTGCAGACTCTTGACTTGGGTTTACAGAGTACGTTCTGCCCACTGAATCTGTTCAGGAATTGAACCTTCTTGGCTAGGACTCCAGCAGCCAATAGACCTTAGAACCTGTGCTTTCTAGGACCCTTTCCAGCCTGAAGGAGATGATACCTAGGAATTCTGATGCATGAGATGTCATGCTGTTACCAAAACTGTAGCATCCTCCAACAACATTTCCTGTTTGAATGGTCCTATTTATGAAATTAATTTTTCACAAGGGAAAGTAAATCCACAGTAACGTAAGCTGCTCTTAAAAAAAAAAAAGCAGTGACTAAACTAAGACCATGGCAGTTGTTCTGATAAGACGGAAATCATTGTCAGTCCCCCAGCTCAGCAGTCTTGGCACAGTCTCAACATTTCGTATCCACTTTTAGTACTTTCTTGGATCCTTTCAAGTTAATGGACTCTGATAAGGACCTTCATGTATATGTGTTACCAAAGGTCAGGATATCTGCTCCTCAAAAACAAAACATCTCAATGAATGACTGAGTCTTCCACTTAAGAAATGATGTCTCAACATCACCTCAGCACAGATGGAATGATGAAGCACCCAACCACAACACCCCAGACACTCCTGAACCAGCAGCTAGGCGTACATGGAAGGTTCTTCTCCATCAACCTGTGAAGATGCTTATGATGTTAAAATGCTGTCAGGGATCAGAGATGGCCAGAGGGACACCAGCCAAATCTAAAAGAAGTCAGAAAACTAATACAAACCGAACATACCATGTACAATAGAGATATGCTATCCTTTTAGCCTTACCTTATTCACCAACCTCAGATAATGTGGGAAACGACCCCTAAGGAGCATTTTCAGACAGGTTGTTTGAAATCTTTTTCTCTCGATAAAAATCCTTTCCAAGGACATGAGTGTTCAGTTTCATTCATTAGCCCAGCCTCTTAATCACTTGAAGACAGAGATGTCTTCAGCATCTCTGACCTCTTCATTTGACAATATTTATTGAGCATCTGTTATGTGCCAGGCCCTATGTTAGAAGAGCATAAAGCTGAACAAGACACAGTGCTGACCTGGGAGGAGGGCTCATGATCTAGCCAGGGGAGACTATACTTAAACAAAGAATGGCAAAGAACAAGATATGAGCCAAGAAAGGCACATGGAAGGTGAACTTAGTCCCATAAGAAATTAAAAAAAAAAAAAAAATGGTTTGGGTTTCTCACTAAACCATAGACTATCAGTGCCTAGAAGGACCTTACAGATTATCTTTTCCAACCTCCTCATTTTACAAAGGGAGAGACAAGAGAGGGGAAATGGTCACACAGTTTTAAAGCTGAGGCCAATAGATAAATTCTTTCTCTTTTCCTGCTTGATAACTTACTGCATGTTTCTCAAATAGTTTTTGGAAGTCGATGGACTGAAATTATAAATATACTACTGAAAGAAATCCATTTTGTTTTCCAACTAAAAATATATGAGACATATCTTATCAATATTTGTTAAGCAAGAAGATAATTATTCTCCGAAGACTAAGATGCTCAATTCACTGTCGTTTGCCTTGTCTGCGTACGTCAAAATCGTTCCTTATCCCACCATCCCACCACTATTCTTACCCATCATGGTCCTTCATAGAAAACTCAGCATTATACTTGTATTCTCCATGTTCGTCTAGCACTTTGGAGCTCAAAGAGTATTTTAAAGCCCATTGTCTCCATTTTGAGCGTCAACTTGTAGGCTTGATAGTTTTAGAGGGACATGATAAGTAGGAGGAGGTTCAGAATGGAGCTAAGCACATGATTACAGTGCCAGGGAACAAGACCTACAACACCAGGTGAAGGGAGCCAGGATGCCTGGGACTGCTCTTGTGGGCGTCAACCAGAGGAGTGCTGGGGAATGGATTCCAAGTCCATGAGGTCCAGTGAACTGGAAGAAGCATGTCAATAAACACTTATTGAATAACTCCTGTGTTCAGGGCCCACGCTAAGTGGATTCAAAGACGAATAAACAAGGCACCCCCTTCAAAGAATGTTTTCGATTGCTGTACAATCTCCCTAAGCCACAGGGTGTGGAAGGCATGAGTGAGCAGAAGCCACAAGGCTGAGAGGAGAAGTGGGAGTAGCAAATTCCTAAGGTATGGCCTCAGCTGCTCCAGTGGGTTTGGAATCGCCCCAGCTAGTGACACGGGGAAGGAAAGAAGGGGCCGAGGCTCCTCACCAGATGGTGAACACATTCAGGCAGAGGTGGAGGATGCCCTGTCTCAGGAATGGTAGACTTGAGCCCCTTCCCACGAACACCTTGTTAGTTGAACTCCTCAACAGTGCTTCATTTCAGAGCCATTAAGTGGATTCTCATGACTGAGTTTCTACTCACTTTATAGACAATGGGATTTTAAGAATGTTTATGCAGGCTGAGAGAGGGCAAAAGGACCATTTGTGTGATATTTAAAACTTGAGGCTCCATGGCTGAGTGCTTCTGGGGATGTAGAGGAGCAGCTAAGGAGGGCTGAGGACAGTCACAGAACTGGAACAGGGAGGCTCTCAGCAGAGGTGACCAAGAAACAAGTTATTAACCCCCTTCAAATCTGTGAAGGGTAATAAGAAATTCCCATGGAACTCTCAAATCAAAATTAGAAGGCAATGAGGGGTGGGTAGGGGATGTGGGAGCCGGAGTAGAGAATTGTCAGAAACCAACAGTGAAGACAGACTCTTCAGAAGGGAGGGGCAAGTGTGGAACTCGTTTAACAGAGATGTTAAACTAGTAGTTGGAGCTTCAGCCCCACTAGGCTGTGCTTCGCACATCTGGACTGCAGGTTCTCCTTGCTCATTTAAAATAGCCCCTGGCTCTGCTTATCAGATTGGCCGCATCCTCCTCTGGGCAGATAGCTGGGGCCTCTGTGTGCTGGCCCCACCTCACCCCCAGCCTCCTTTCCCATGGATCCCACTTGGCCCCACTGGTCTCTCCTCCATAGCCTCTATCTGGATCCCTACCCACAGATCTGTTAATATCATCCCCATCCTTCAAGACTCACCTCACAGGCCACCTCCTACAAGAAGCCTTTCCTGATCCATCCCCTAGATGGTGCCTGCTCCTTCCCCATAGCACATGCCTCTTTACGACACTTTAATTTCATCCTGCCTTATAATAATTTGTGTGCTTGTCTGAGCTCCCACCTCCACCCCTCCTTAGAGAACCCCAAGGGTGGTGACCCTATCTCTTTCATCCATGTATTAGAAGCACTGGGAGCAGGAACTAGTGTGTCATAGGTGCTCAGTTACAGCCAACATATACCTCGGACAAAGCTTCTGTGATCCTTTAGAGGTTGTGAGCTGGGCTCTGCAGTCAGACAGCTCAGGCGCCACCACTTGCTCTGTCACTAGCTAGGAGACTTAGGGCAACTTACTTCATCTCTGTGTCTCAGTTTTCTCATCCATAAAATGCACATAATAGGACCTACCTCAAAGGGACTTTGTGATAGTCTATGTGAAGCCCCTAACATTCTGTCTGGACACACTGAGTGCTCAATAAATGTAGGGAATGATTAGGAATATGGGACAGTAGAAGCATAATCTCCTTTGATTTCCAAGAGTGCTCTGATTCCTTTATGCTGCATTTCCACCTGGAAGTCTTTGTCTGTCTTCTTTAGAGCACACCTTTGCACATAGCAGCTCTCTATCATTTCCATGCTGGTCAAGGACTGGCTGTAGATACACAGGAATGCCAGGAAGCAATTTGTTCACAAAGATTCAAAATAACCAAGTTAAAGAGATTTTCCTCAAAGCACTTTACCAGTTCATCCCCCCATCAAACATGTGCCACTGTGAGCTGTGTAAGTCCCACAAGGCCTACAGAAAAGAAAGTGAAAATGAACAAGTTCGAACCCCTGCTCTCGTGTTTATCACAGTCTCCAGGGGCAAAAGTCGTCAACGTCCAGACAGAGCTATAAAGAAGGGCCCTGGGAGTCCAGAGAGGAGAGTGCCCACCTCTGTACAAAGTGACAAGAGTAGGGGGATCAGGAACTGTGGTGGGCTTCACAGAGGATGTGAAGATTGAGCTGGACCCTAACAGGTAAGTAGGAAGAAGTTTGTCAGAAAAAGGAGGTGCCAGCTACTCCAGGTACGGAGAGCAGCGAGTGCAAATGGACAGAGTCCTGAGGGTCCACGTTCCGAAAACAGTGAGGTCAGCGAGTCTAAGGGCCCCGAAAATCAATCCATGTTATTCTAATACTCATGTGGACTTTATTTAAAATAGAAACATTTCCACAAAATTAATCATGCATTCCAGAAGAGATCATCTTATTGTTAAAATAAATGCTCTTTCTTTATTTCTTCCCAAATGATTTGGTGGTTATTTTTCGGAAGTGTATTTCTGATTTCTGTTGGGAAAAAAGTGCCTTCAGAAAGTCCATTTGGGCCCAAGAGATAAAACCAAGGCCGCCCAGGATCAGAACTACTTAGTTAGCTTGTCCTAAGAGCAACCTCTTCGTCTCTGAGCCACCCCAACAAATGGAGTGATTTCAGCTCTTCAAAGCCAGCAAAGAGATAACTTATGGCTTCTTAACTCAAGACGAACAGGCACAGAACTCATGGCATCCTGTTTCATTTGTTCCTTCGTTATTCTCTGAGGACAATGGAAGGGGAACAGCCAGAGGCCTCTTTCATAAGAGCACAAGTGGAGGAGGAAATTTTGTTCATAACTTTGCTGGGAGACTGTTCGGCCAAATACAGTGACCGGAGGTCAGAAAATACTACTTTTTCTTTCTAGTATAGTGAAGAGGTGAGACAAAGACTTGGACCCAGAAAACACACACATACACACACACACATATGCACACACACACACATACGCTCTTCACGTCAAATTAGACTTCACTTCTATCTCCTGAGGTGGGATTGTAATCTTACTGAAATTACAGAGGCAAAGCTAGGGTCCCACTACAATGATTTGTGGTCCCTTGGGAATTAACGATTTAAGCAGCCTTTGCATGTCCAGAATTTATGATCAGAGTACCTTTTTCCCTCAAGAGGCAACATGGCCTGTTGGGATTAGGACTGTTATTTATTTGACTGTTTTCCTTTGGTCTCAGGGCCTGGGTGGGGCTGGGGACCTGGAGTCGCAGGCTGCCACTGTGAGCCAGCCCTTTCTGTGGCCACTTACTCGAGCCAATACATTCTCTGTGATTGCTTTAAATGTGTTAAAAAGAAAAAGAAGCAGGCTGTGTCAATGTGAGCTTGAATAAATCACTTCTCTTTCCTAGACCTGTTTTCTCATCTGTTAAGATGAGTTGGGCAGCGTGGGAGTGGGGAGGAAGAAAATCCAGAGAGTCTTAAAATTTTCTGATTTAATTGATTCTTTCTACCATTTTGGTTTGGGGATATTTTGTGGGACCAGGGCAGCTGTGGTTCCTTGAGTTCTTTAGTGGGGGACCACAGTGATTACAGGGGAAGGGAGGTTAACCTGGCAGCAACCTGCTGTGTAGAGACCATGGCCTGCTTTCCAGAACCAAAGGCTTCACATATTTTCAACTTGTATTACAGAGGTATGCTATAGAGGAACGAGTGCAAACAGAAGAGAAGTCCTAGATAAGAGTCTAGCCACCATTAAACTAACTCACAGAGATTGTGACCAAGGCATACCCCTATCTCAGGGCCTCAGTTTACTTGTGGGAGACATGGATGTGGTGGACAGACTCTAAGGAGGCCCCTGTGGTCCATGCCTCCTGGTATCCCCTCCCGTAAAGTGTGGGCAGGACCTGTGACTTGTTCCTACCAACAGAATATGGCAAAGGTGGTGGGATATCACTCCCATGATTACATTACATAAGACTGTAACACTCATCTCACTAGCAGACTTGATTGACTGTCTCCCTTGCTGGCTTTGAGGCAGTAAGCTGCCATATAGAGAGGTCCACATGGCAAGGGACTGAGGGAGACCTCTGGTTGATAGCCCACAAGGATCCTAGGACCTCAGTCCAAGAAACCTCAAGGAACTGAGTCCTGTCAACAACCACATAAGCCTGGAAGTGGATCCTTCCCCAGTCAAGCTTCAGATGAGCCCCCAGCCCTGGCTGACACTTGAATTAGAGCCTTGAGAGAGACTCTGAAACAGGAGACCCAGCTAAGCTGTGCCTAGACTCCAGACCCAAAGAAACTGTGAGACAATAAACGTGAGTCATTTGAAGCCACTAAGTTTGTGGAATTTGTTATGCAGTAATAGACAACTAATATAATGAAGCAGTTGGAACCTTCTATACCTGGCATCCTGTGAGTCTGATAATTATATTTTTATGCTGTCAGCATTACAGTACACACATAAATAAAACTACTCCATTATGACATGGACAGACACATTGTAAGCTGCTGTCACTGTGCTGGGTTGAGAATAATTTATCTTTCTAGAACTCCTAGGGTACTTGTCCTATATTTAGATTCTCATTTAATCAGGCCTCATTTCCAGGTTTCTTACTGCTGATTGCAAACACCATTCTCACACGCACAGGTCCACATTCACACACACAGGTCCCGCATTCCACTGAATTTAGTTAGAGATCAACCTGAAATAAAAATGGCTCCAGCAGAAAAGAAGACTCCTTTCAGATAGATTCTAAGGACACAGAGCAAGAAGCTTTGGTGTTATATTTGGTAGCGTTGGTTCTGGGAGAAAGAGACTAGTGGAAGAGTCTGCCAAAATGAATTAAGCCTGAGGAAGAATTAGTCTAGCAGCAAAGCCCCATTTCTGCGATAAAAAATACGGCCACTTACATTTTAATAGCAGCTAGAGATACTGGGCTTCATTTTATGTACAGATTGGCTCAGGCAGAATGTGAAAGAGCCTTAGTAAGCTGTATGTTATTTAACACATTTTGTTCCTTTCCAAGCCTGCTTTTCTGGAATCCTGACATCCTCTACAAATAAAATCGACATCACGGACTGCCTCATTTCACACATTTTGGCTAGTGTCTGAGGTGGTGGCTGAGGAAATATGGCCACACTCATCTCCGAGTACGAGGAGGAGCGAGCCTGTGCTTCTGCCTCAAGGGCCTGCTGGGCTGGTGGGGGAGCAGTCCGCTGTCTGTTCCAGGAGATTCTGAGAGGTGCTGCTACTGCAGCTGACTCAGGAGCAAGATGTGACAGGGGCCAGAGGAGGGGAAAACACTCTGACATCAGTACAGGGCTGGGGGCCAGTGAGCGGTGCCCAGTAAATGGTTCTGAATAAATGAACGAAGCATTAACTCCTGCCCTTAAAGGCCTTGCAGCTAAATATTCCTGGGGTTTCCCCAGCACTTCTGCTTTGTCATCAAAGAAGAATAAAATCCACCACTGCCCTTAAAGGAACTTACAAACAGGACAGGCAGAGAAGACTCTTGAAGTGACTGAATATAACCCAGCAAATAATGACAAAAGGGGCCCCCCAGTTTATGGAGCCTGGGAGGATCTGGGGAAACTTCCAGAGCTGAGAATTTCTGGTGACCTCTCCAAAACCCTAGCAAAAAGCTGGACTAGGTAAGGGGTTTGTGGCCATTTCTGGATGAGTTGATTTAAGCTTTAAAAGTCTCCTCCGGCTCCCGGCCCCAGCAGAAGGTTCTTGGAGTTCCACTGTGCCCAGTTTAAGACACAGTGTGGTGCCCCTTCTCCTTCAGGACGTGTCCCCTGGACTCAGCCCCTGCGCAGCTGGCCCAGCAGCGGGGGCAGTGGCCTCGGCCAGCCCAGGTGTGCGCCCCGCTGGCGCTGCTGGTGGGGACAAGCCCGCTAATCGGCCTTCGGGAGCCCAGGGGCTCGGGGCTCGGCGGAGGGCCAGTCTGCGGCCCGCACCCCCGCGGCGGCCGGGCCCCAGGGGCGCGGAGCCCCGGCCCGATCATTGCGGGCCCTGCCGCCTTTGTGCGTCCCGGCCCGCGCGCCCCGCCAGCGGCCCCTTCTGCAAAGATCCCCCCCGCCGCGGCGCCATACCTGGCCCTTTGTCACCAGCTGCCAAAGAATTCAGACAATCAAATTTATTTCCCGATTACAGCCGGAGCGCCCCTTTGTGCAGCGAGGTCTCTTTAACTGTTGAAATTCCAGCAGACATTGTGAAGGCCTTTATGGCGCAAAAGAAAAGCCGGCCGCTCCTGGGCCTGGCCCCGCCGCCCCGCCCGGCCACTCTGACTTCCAGGCCCCTGTGGGAACTCGCGAGGGAAGTTCTTCTCTCCATAAAAACGCTAACGAGCCCCAAGACGTTGGGTTCTCAAGTGTCTTGCCTGTTAAAGGGAATAAATCAATAGGCATCTTGAGTTCCGAGGGTGTGTTTCCTTTTTTTTTTTTTTTCCGGGAATGAATAGATGAATGATAACTCCATTTCTTACCAGCCCAGCACTGTCCTCAACTCGCCCTGGCAAGTCCGATTTCATCCTCCGAGCTTTCAGCGCTGCCGGCATTTCTCCTGTGCCAGGTCTTCCGAAGCGGCAAGCTGATGGGAGAATGCCCCTCTTAGGCCGATTCTCAGGTTATAAATGCATCTTGGGCACCTGAAGACGAAAAGATCTTACCATCCTTTTCCTTGATTAGGTTGATAGTTCCTAAAATGAATACAAAATATTGCTTTGCCGAGTTTTTTCTTTCTTTTTTCTGATTGTGTTGGGAAACAAATGTCCTTTTTTTTAAATAAAGAAAACCAATAAAAGAAAAAAAAATCCAAAGTAAGACACACTTAAAACACATATCACCTACACTCTTTTTGTCCGCTCAGAAAATAATGTGCAGGAGACATGGATATGCACAAATCTAGCAACACAGCAACATTAGTCCAATCATACTCTCCTGTGAAAACAAAGACCATCATAATTCATATGCTCATTATAAAATAACATACAGCACTATAATTTGAATTGTATTGTCATGAAGCAAAGAAATCCACAACAGGAGAATTTGGTCCATTGGTTATAAATTATGCATTTTATAAAGCTTTTGCAAACACTAAAAAAAGTAATGATATATAGCATTTAGGCAGGAGTCTTTTTTTCCCTCTATCTCTTTTTTTTATCCTGAACGTGAAGATGCCACTCAGTTGTTCTGTGACTAAAGGCAGCGAATATAAATCAATGCCACATTTGCTAACAAACAGCATTCCTCTCTTTATACACATCTGTGTGTCTCCACACACACAGACACACTCACACACACCCCCACACACAAGCGCTTGGCCCACTCAGCTTCCCCATAATTTCACAAAAGAGTGACTCAATGTTTTCTGCTTCGTAGGGAGCCCGTGGGCCCTGCAGTGGATTGGATACCTACACCAGAGAGGGCCTGAGAGGGGTAATCAAATAAGGGAACCACTTGAACTGAACTCCCAGCAGGAGCGAGAGGGAGGCCTGGAGAGGTTACAGGTACTTTTTATCCAGCCTTGCAGGAGAGCACCAACTTCCTGCTGCTAGAAATTTGTCTGCAAATTTTTTCCTCATTCAGACAGAGAGCTGGGGTCCAGGAGACACTGGGTTAATATGATAACTTGATTAAGGCTGGGACAGATGACATGGGAGCACCAAGTCGGCTCAAAGGACTCTGTGCTCTTCTCTTTAACCTCTCCTTAGGAGCCTACAAATTATATCTATTAATGTATCAGCCCCCTGGCATCGCACAAATACATTGTCTGCTTAAATGGATGTCAATCATTTACCGGGGCCTTTGTGGAATTCCCATCACGTTTTCATTTCTCTTCTCTCTTAAAAAAAACATTTAACCTGTTGGGTCGTTCAGACAAAGGCTCAGAGCCTGCCTCCTCCTGCTGAAATCACTTTGGAAGGAGAAGTCGAATTTGTCTGCCAAAGAGTTCAGAGAATCGTTTAAATGGGCCCTGGGCAGCTGGAACGTATCCAGACGAGGGACACTACAAGGAGGAAGAGTTTGGAAACCATCTTCAGTGAAGCATGGACGGAAAACCTGGGAATTAGCCTGGAGAAGAGAAAACGCAGAGAGAACTTGAGATCTGAAGAAATGCTAAGAGGAAGAAGAATGAGCGTCTTCCGTGGGACCCAAGAGAGCCCAGGGAGAGACAGGCGTTCACGAAGTGCCAGCAAAGTGCCTGGATGAGAAAGGGGCCGCGTGCTGGGGCCGCCCCAGGCGGATGTCAGGAAAGCTGGGGTGTGGCCACAGCTGCAGGAATTGCAACTTCCCTCCCAGTATCTGAGCCCAGAGACAGCCAGCCGTGGGAAGGCTGAGCAACTTCAGCTCCAAATATTGTGGGGATTTTAACTGAGGGATAATTTAACAAACAATACAATGGACAGCTTTTTAAATGCACAATTCAATAATGTTTTGACACATGTAGCCTATGTCACCGCCACCCTAATCCAAATCTAGAATATTTCCCTTACTCCAGAAAGTTCCCTTGTGCCCTCTTTCCAGTCAAACCATCCCCCTTCCTGCCCCCTGGCAACCACTGTTCTGATTTCTTTTCACTCTAGATGAGTTTTGTCTGTTTTAGAACTGCATTTAAGTGGAATCATTCAGTATGTACTCTTTTGTGTCTGGCTTCTTTCTCTTAGCCCACTTTTAACATTCATCCATATAGTTCACTCCTTTTTATTACTAGGTAGTATTTCCTAGTAAGGATATAACACACTTGGTTGGCCCATTCTCCTGCTGATGGATATTGGGGTGTTTCCGGTTGAAGCTATTATGAATGCAGCTGCTCTGAATGGCCTCGTACAACTTTTCATTGCTGGGTTATAGGATATATTCCAAATGCCATTTCAGACAAGACTGCAAAGCAAGGAAAGCCTATAGTAGTGAAAGTCAAGACAGGGAGGGGTTTCTGGGACTTGACCATTTCTGGTCATCCACATCTTCCCCAGAGAGCACCAAGTGCATCCCCATTCCTCCCACTGGTGGGCAGGAGGCATACACCAGGACTCATCTAAGGCAGCCTGGGGTCCTTCGTGAGCAAGAATATCTATCTCAGCAAAATGGGTGCTGTCCATCATTCAAGTCTACTCAAAATATTTGAATTATGTCTACTGAGCTCCTTCTATGTGCTGGGTTCTGTGGGTGCACTACGGGCTATGGGAAGAGAGAGAAGAATTTGATGAGGCCTCTGTCTTTAAAGTGTTTGCAGTCCGAAAGGAGAAATAAAATGAATAATAAATCGTGAAACCAGAACGCAGTGTTCAACAAACACAACAAGTCAGCTGCTGCGCTGGTGTGCTGGGGAGATATCAGACAACCTGCAGAGCGAAGGCTGAGCCCACTCCTCCGAGCACTGGAAGAAGAGCCTCCCACCTGGAAGAATGAGTCCCATCCAGACAAGAGTACATCAGGCTGAGGATCAGATTGGACTTGGAACAAGAATTCGAAAGCATGGATCTGCTGCATCACCTGGGGACCTGGAACCTCTGTACGCTGGGTGTCCCCATGTGTACTCATAGCCTCAAGTCAGATGGTCCTGAAGGTGACATTGGCACTAAGGCTTTGAAGCTCACATCAAAGCCATCAAAACACAGAATGTCTGTGCTGGATGGCCCTTTAGAGTTCATGGTCCACTCCATCCCAGGGACAGATAGGGAAACTGAGGCCCATGCTAAGACATTTCCCAATGTCACAGGACAAAATGTTTTCCCTCCCAGTACAATCATTATTCTCCTATATCAGTCTGCCATTTATTATAAAGTTCTTACCATATGAAGAGATCTACTTATAATGCTGGTATTGGAGGGATAAGATTAGCACATTCTCGTTAGTCTCAGCAGGTTACTCAATCAAACTTTTCCTGTGAGCAGCTGTTACATTTGGAGAAACATGTTTTAATCCAGAAGATATCTAAATGGTATGATAAAAACAGTAGACCATGTTACAGTAGGGGCCCTATGTGCTTATGGCTCATTTGTCTTCTGTATCAATTTATTTTTCCAGTTGTTAGGCTTTTGGTTTATTTCCTTGTTATTTCTCTATGCACAGGTTTGACATCTATGTAATCATAGAATACTGTATAAACTACTTTATATTTTGCTTTTTGCTATAGAGTAAAACTTCCTTACTTTGGCCAAACCACTCTGGCCTTTAAGAACATTGATGTATATTGTATTACTACAAGGGGAAAAAAAAAAGTTGTGAATATATTGAGGTTTCATACTATCTTCCAAATAGTTATTAACAGATTTGTTTAAAAGCAGAAAATAGATGAATTTAGATTTATGCAAACTTGGTGGGAATTCATTCAAAATTAATTTGCAAATTAGAGGGAAAAAAGGCAGCCATGCTCATGATTGCTGCTTTGTGGTTTTTGTAATAATACTAAAAATTATTAAGTACTTTATACATGCACAACATTTTAAATTTTTCAAAACATCTTATAGCCATTCTCTTACTGGAACTCCTGACAAAATGGACAAGGCATGAGTTATCTTCATTTTGCAGATTAAGAAAACAGAGGCCTGGGGATAAGTGACCTATCCGTGTTCACATAGGTAGTATGTCCAATGTGGCCTCCACCACACCACGCTTTGCCCACAGAGCGATGCAACACCACGCAGCAGCCCTGCACGGCACCCAGATAAAACACGAGGACCAGCACCATGCATAGAGTAGCTGTTTTTGAGTTAATCATGAGATCTGTGATCACAGATGATTTTTTTTTAAACACATAGTACTCACGTCTATATGTTTTCTGCCAGAAACAAGGCTGGCTACATAATTTTCAGGATCCAGTGCAAAATGAAAGTATGGAGCCCCATGATCAAAAAGCGGGAAAAAAGTGCCATTAAATGTCCTCAAATAGAAAGCTTTTTCCTTTCTTCTGTGGTCTCTGTCTCGGCTTGTCATGGAGGTTTTTATTTGCTCTTTAATGTCATTCTAAAGAAAGAGAAATTAACATTTTTAATTATTTGCATGAGTTTTACTGTTCATCTTTAGATTGTACAGTGCTAGTTTTAAATGCTAATATAAGAGCATTTAATTCCTATGCAGAATCACCGAAATTACAGAATTTTGATTTTGTAGCTCTTCTATGCATATGTTTTTTGTTCTTACCAGAACAGTGGAAGTGCTGCTCCAAACGAACTCAACTGTTTTTCTTTCACTTTGTAACACACACGCATTCTCCCAACGCGGTCTACTTCTGGCTTACTGAAGAGGTTACTGGAAGGATGAACAACTCTGCATCATCCTCTCTTCTCTCTTTCCTTCTGTCATGGTTTTCAGTGGAAATATTGGCTAATAGGGGGAAGTCACGTGAGTAAGAAAGATATGATGGGGTTCTTTGGTCAGTTGCATTTCTTGGAACGCCATTGTCTTCCTTCCGCATTCTTCCATTCGGGTTTAAACAGAGACCATGGCCTCTCAGGGCCATTAGTGCCCTGCTTACTCAGTTGCAGCACAGCACTCTTACCTCGCCTTGAGCTTCACTGAACTCCCGTGCATTGTGGGCCCTGGAATTCTGTGCTCCTAGCACATGGAGATTGCTCTATGAGAATGGGGTAGCGAGAATTGCGTGGACACGCATACTGCATATATCTCCCCTGCTCCACCATCTCATTGAACTTCACTTACAAAACAGAATTTCAAAGATGAAATTATTAAGAATCTCCAGATGGTGATAGCAGAGCATTAAACCAAGCACAGGGCCCTTTTGAGCACGGAGTCCTGGGCAACTGCATAGGTCACGTGCCCATGAAGCCAGCCCTGGTCAGAAATCAGGCAACTTTGATTATTGCTAGTCTAGAGACTCTGAGGGTGTAGATATGTCTCTCAGGCTTGAACTGTAGCCAAACTTCTAAATGAGTTCCCAGGTGGACCCCATTCCTCACAACACCCTTGGAACTGATAAGACTCGGAGAGGCACCATCCAATAGGGAAGATGGAGTATCCAGTACTGCTCCGTCCAACAGCCATGTGCCTATAGCTGGGTAACTTGGGGATGAGGAAGAGAGGGGGTGGGTACAAATCAGGTGGGCACAGCTAGAGTACAGTGAAAGGAGAAGTCTTGTCAAGGAAATGCTACCATGACCAGAAATTAAGAGGGAAATCCAAAATGTCACCATAATCTAGTGGTGCCCTTCTTTCTCCAAAAAATAATGTTTTTAGGAAACTCATCATGGAAGATCTCTCTCTGGCCCACACACATACATGAAGCACAATCTCTGGAACAACAGTGATAGAGTGGAAAACGTCAGGGAGATCTGAGTTCCAGTCACAGCTCTGATTGTTTCTTGATGTATGACTCTGGGCAGGTCACCTAACTTCTCTGCACCTCCATTCTCTCATCTGTGTAATGAGAATAATGATTCCCAATCCAGAGGTTGGGGCTTGTGAGAATTAAACCAAAGAAGGTACATGAAATGGGTTGTAAGCTGAAAGTCACAGTACACATGTGAAGGCATATGGGTTGCATTGGCACGTTGGTATCCTGTGTGTAAACGGGATACATCACATACAGACCCCATCGGGAAATTTCACTCTGGGGCAGAGTGATTTACAAAGCCTGCTCAGAAGTGGAGTCAATTAAGGTCAGCTTTCTATGTTGCTAAACAACAGGGGATTCTGGGTTCAGTAACGTTGAAAGGCAGGCCCAACACACCCCTTGAAACCGGGCTTTTGAGAGGGTTCAAAGGAACGCGAAACAAAAGCCTCTCTTTGTGATGTTTTCACTCTTCCTTCATTGTCCTCTTTCACCCTCCAAGGGCCTTCATGTAAAGAAAGGAGCTGCTAATGTGGCGAGTGGGAGTTTAAAATTGTCCTGGGCCAACAATGTTGGCACATTCTGCCGGGCCTCATTACAGAATCATCTGAAATGCTTGAGAAGTGTTTCCCACTCATTAGCATAAATAGCAGAAAAACTCTTTCACAAACAAAGCAGGTTCCATCTGCCCCCAGTATGTCCTCACCTTGACTTCAAATGGCCAGTCCCTCCCCCAGCACAATACCGGGGGCGCCGGCCTCTGAGGCCCCAAGCACCCCACTTCAGAACGGCATTCAGTGAAATATCAACACGGGAACCTGCATGTTTATTCATTGGCCAGCCCCTCCTTTTAATGGAGTCCCTTCCCCATTGTGGCCACTTGATTCTTTCACAGACCTAAAGGGAGAGGCAAGGAGAGGCTTCCTCTCCAAGCTATTGGGATCCTTAGCAACCCACACCTTGTGAGTGGGTTGACCAGGCTAATTAGGTTTGTTCTGCCTTTTTGGCCCAAGCGTATTTTGTCAGGTATTCTGCTCTGGGATTAAAGAGTCATTAATCACCCAGGCCTGAAGCTGACAAGGTGGCTTTTACAATGAAGTCCACTTCCCTGGTGTTGGCTGGAGCCGAGGCCGGATCTGTTTTGCATTACATTGCAGAAGAACGTAACAGCTTCTTCTCTCCAGTCAACCCCAGAGGACATCTACCGTGGGCCCCAGTCCTGAAGGAGGCTGGTGCCAAGCACAGAGATAGCATCTGTCTTGCAGGCAAACTGTGCTAACAGCAGCTGGGTGGAGTCGGTTCTGGGAAGGGCAGTTCATAGAATGAGATTAGAGCGTGACAGAGTTGGGGTGGGGGTAGCGGACCTTAGTCACCATCCATGCAGCCTCACGTTTTACTGAAGTAAGCACTGACGCTCAGAAAGTGGGAGAGACTTGCCAAAGGATACACAGCAAGTCACTGTGAGAGCCAAGATCAGAACGGAGCATCTCACCACCATCGCCGCCATCCCATCTGAATCCAAATCTAAGCTTTTTATAACCATTTTCAGCACAACTGATACTGTTGTATTTGGCAAGTCAGAGTGCACTGAGTTCTTAAAAGGAGAAATAAGGAAGTCCTTTTCATTTACCAATTACTACAAAAGGCTAGGCATTGAGCTAGGTATTTTGCTACAAATGATTTAATTTAATTTAATTTAAATGTCATTTTAATGGGATGGCATGTGAAAGTGCTCAGCAACTATTAGTTGTCACTCGACACAACAGTTTTTCTAGGTAGGTGCTATCGTCCCTGTTTTGCAGGGACAAAAAAATCAAGACACGGAAAGGTTAAGTAATTGATTCACAACCTGTGTTCTTTCCCCGTGCCAAACTGCCTTTTGAAAAGATAAGAAGAGTTCCCTAAATCCAGGTGTTCTTGTGAACTTTCATTATTACTTATGTAAATCATAAATTAAAAGTTGAGGTCAGTCATTTAAACATCAGATCGTCAGGATTTATTGCTTCCCTTTTATCTCTTAGATCTGTGATAACTTTTCCTCTGCTGGTGTTTTCTTGTCCTCCTTTCTTCTATTATCCTTTCATTAATTTAACAAACATTAATCGAGCACCTATGATGCCAAGTGCTAGGGATACTGAGATTAAAAAGGCATGGCTGGGGGTGGCCCGGTGGTGTAGTGGTTAAGTTCACCCACTCCACTTCGGGGGCCCAAGGTTCACAGGTTCAGATCTCAGGCACAGACTTACTCACTGCTCGTTAAGCCATGCTGTGGCAGTGTCCCACGTTCAAAATAGAGGAAGATTGGCAACAGATATTAGCTCGGGGCCAATCTTCCTCACACACACACAAACAAAGGCATGGCTGCATATGCCCCCTTTCTCATGAAGTTACTGGAAAATGAGCTCCTCACAAATAAGAGAGTAAACCAAGAAAGAGGAAGACATGGGATACAGGTAACAGGAGACCCAACCCGGAAGGGCAGTGAAGGGAAGCCCAGGATGCTACAAGGAGCCCCCGGGAGGACAGCTGAACGCCAGGCACGGAGGGTACCAGGCCCCACCGCTGCAGGGCAGAGGCTTCTGCACAAAGATGAATTTGCCAGAAGACCTGATCCTTCAAAGAACTGTGGAGGGGTTTTAGCTCTTGGGCAAAGAAGTTGAACTTTAATTATTGCTTAATACAGAGGAAACAAAGCAAATGAAAAATAAGACAGTTACTAACTCCAGGAAAGGAAAAGTAATCACAGTTGACTGAAGGGCTCCATGACAAATGTAATTTATATTTTCATAACGTAAACACAGAATTTTGAATAAACTGCATTCGCATATAACGATATCAGGAGGATGAGGCATGAAATAGGAGTGTATATAAGGGGGTGCCTAGAGCAGGATATGAAAGACCTAAACTCATCTTTCATAGTGGGAATTCAAGAGTTAATGCTTAAAACTGAAAAATCAGAACAGAAACACAAGCATGTTAGAGACGAACCTTGTAGAACTACTGGACTCCAAATCATGCGCATGTGTACCTTTGATAAAAATAAAAACTAAAATTAAAAAGTCATTGACTAACTTCATTTTAAAAATGAGACATTGTGCTTGTTGTCGGGGGTTAACAGCGTCATTGGGAGACTTCAGGTAAAGGAATGTTGGAAGTACACCTGGGACGCGCTGGCTCTTCTGGTCTGTTAAGAGGTAGAGGGCGAGGTGCAGGGAGTTCCAGCAGAGAGGCAGGAGGGCAGCAGGGCGGGCCAGCATCTTGAGTGGATGCAGCCAGGAAAGGGAAAGAGCCTTGAGGTATCGGTTCCATGAACAATGCAAGTTTGGAAGCAGGAGAAGGTGGTAGAACATTGGAGAGATAATCCCCAGGCCCTGTCCAGTGAGGTGGACTGGACTGGAAAGTGAGCTTGAGCCAGACCAGTTTGAATCCCAGCTTCTGTACTTCTAGGTCACGTGACTTCAGACAAGCTGTTTAACCTCCCTGAGCCTCACTTTCTACATCTATAAAAAATTATGTATCTCCCACACAGGATTGTTTTAGGGTTGATTCAGATACATTGATAAACCCTCTACTGAATAAATACTTAACACATACCAGGCACCAAATAAAAGCTACTCCTCAAACGTATTATCAGCAAAACCCGTAAGGTCAACGTTTTTTCTTGTTTCTTGGAAGTGTAGAAAATGCACGCAGGGATGAGCTATTCAAATTTACAGAATCACCCAAAGTCAGAAAGAAAGGACCACTTGTACCCAGTTGATCTCTGCGATGTGTTTAATTTCTGAAGGAAATTTCCTGGGTCTGGCTTTCGTTTTGGAAAGATGCAGTCAATTTGTCCATTAAAGCCATTTTCCTTACATGAACATGTTTTCTCATTTCAAATATTTTTGTAGTTTGAACACTCAGAAAACTGCAGAGGCAATCTGCCTTTGTTTTATTTTTTCCCCAGGTCCCCATCCCATGGATCTCTGTCTCTCTGTCTCTCTGTCTCTCTCCGTCTCTCTCCCCTCTCAGGTCCAGAGACACTCCTCTTGTTCCCTCTCTTCTTGTCTTTCATTGTGGCTTCGTCCTCTTTGTCTATGTCCATCAATAAAGGCCTTGCTATCCTCTGGCTTCACCCTTCCTGTCATCAGTGTGCGCAGAGCCCACGTCAATGTTTGTCCCAAAGACTTAAGGCTGTTTTTAAAAAATTTTAATATTTTCATAACAAACGAAAATTTGACTTAGCTTTAGGAAAAATATAATCAGAGGCTGGCCCAGACTTTCAAGGGATGGGAATGGGTTCCCCAGAGGGTAGGTTTTAAAAAAAAATCAGCATAAATGATATTTATTTGTAGTATTTTGGAGGGGAAAGAGGAGTAGAGGGAAGGAAAAAATCTGTCTGAACAAGAGAGGTATAATTCAAAAGCTGCCACATAGTAAGTAGGAACCTCTGAGGAGGATAGATCATCACTCTTTACGGATTTGACGAGAAGGTTGATGGGAAAAGTCATGACTGGACTTGCACCTGCTCTTCAAGGAGCACAAAAAACACTGCTGGGCCTCGCCAAGCCCTGATCGCAGTCTGGGAAGGTGGGAAGGGCTTAGTGGCCCCAGGGAAACCACCCTCCACAAAACCTTTGTATATATGGTCACTCACCTAGGAGATAGAAGTTAACAGTATATTTTATAACCATAGCTAATGAAACAGGTAAACAGCCTACAGCCACTAAGTAGCTAATAATGAAGTTTTTTTCCTTTTTTGCAATTACTGAATATAGGTTTTGGTCGTTTACCCACCCATTGTTAGCTGTGCTGCTTAGGCCATATGCTATCTGACTCCTACTAGGTTCCTATAGATCACATCTCCCTGGTACCTGAGTCACCGTGGTAATGGGTATTTGAGCTGTTTTTCAGGAATTAGGACCCCCTTGTCCAGTTCAGGCCGGTTGAGACCACCAACCCATCAACTCAGCCCATGCAGATTCCCGATACGTGACTTTTTGACGTCAAGAGGCTAAAAACTCCACCCTCAGATCATGCTGAAGCCAACATTTTGTGAGCATGCGTCCTATGAAGACACATGAAGTTTGACTATGCTTGCACAGATCATCAATTACCTCATCTCTCCTCACCTCCAATCATCTCTCTCCACACTTCAGACCACCTTGCTCCCCTTCTCCATAAATATCCCTGAGTCCCATTTTCCCGGAGGCAGATTTGAGATTCGTTTTCCCGTTTCCTCACTTGGCAGCCTTATGATTAAAACTCCCTCTCTGCTGCAATCTCGTCGTCTCAGCGTTTGCCTTTCTGGGCAACGGGCAAAAACAAACCTAGTTCAGTAACACCAACATCGTATATTATTAAAATCATAGCTAATATTTATTAGTATTTGCCATGTGCGAGACACTAAGTATTTTGCATGCAATCCATATTTAATTCTCATAACAATTCCATGAAGGAGTCTCTACTGTGATTTTCCCCAATTTACAGATGAGAAAAATGAGCCCTAAAGAGGTGGTGATTCGCCCAGGTAAAGCCAGGACTCGGACAAATGCAGATTTTCCCTGATTGCAGAGCCCCAGTTTTATGGCAGCATCTTTATTTTTAAAGAATTAACTCATATGCATTTTCCTGAATTTTCACAGGCCGTCCATGTGGATAGACAGTCCTGCCTCGGGAGTTTCTGGAGGACAGTAAGCAGAAAATACCTGAAAGTCAAGTTTCTCGCTGTCTTTCATAGAAGCCAAAGTGCAGAGGGATGCCAGGTGACCTGGGGGAACCTTTTAAAGTAGCCCAGGAGAGGAGACTGAGGAGAAATTTCTGCTAGCCTTGGACAGAGGTCCCTGGAATCCTGGGCAGTCTCAGCTCTCTGGGGAGGTGGCAGAGCCTCCCCAGCATGGCTCCATGGTGCACTAGGAAGGCCAACCCTGGGAGGGCTCGGGGGCTCTATGCCTCCCCCAGGACCTGCTGGGGAGAGAGGAGGAGAGAGCCCCAGTAATGACTGTGATTGATTTCCTCCACCTGAAAGGATGGGGGCATGGAGAAGGATTTAAGATAATTTAAAAAAAAATAAAGTAGTATTTCTTACACAAATGAATTTATGCACTAAGATTCATACCCACCACAAAATCGCACACTGAGTAGAGGAATGGGCAGTCCCTCCATCTCCAACTGCCATTTGCTTCCTGTTGGTAGGAGTTTGGCCAGGTGGGGTCAGGGGATTGGCATAAAATGTCGAAAACACCAAGTTTCCCCTCTGTCTGCTGCACAGAGGAAAACCATCCTTCACACTGCCGGGAATCTGTTGGTCCCCATCCCACCTCCAGCCGAGGGATAACCCACTGAGCTCACCCTCCTGGCTCCAGGAGGACCCGACATGTCATGGACAAGGAACAGTGTAATCCATCACTGCAATGGAGGAAGCGTCTGCCCCAATGCACAGCCACTGTCGGATAGCCAGAAACTCTCCCCAAAGCCACCTCATCTCCTTCCCCCAAAGCTTGAACATTTTTAAAATTAAGAAAACATCACTTTTTGGGGAATAGGTTCATCTGACCCTGCAATTCCCACAAGGCGCTCATTTATAAACTCTCATTGCATCTTTTATTTTCCTTTCCCAAAACAATTTAATGATATATTTATTTGTGTAACTGTTTGTCAAATATCTAGAAGTGAGAAGATCCACGAGGAGAGGGACTACGCCTTGTCTTTTGCTGTAAGCCTAGTGTGTAGCACAGTTTTTGGAACACAGTAGGTACTCAGTTAATACTCAATGAACCATTGAATGAACAAGGAGCAATAGGGCTGGCCAAAACCTCAGTGATCACCCAGCCCAATGCCCTGAGAGACTAAGGCCCAGAGGGGCTGAACCGGCTGCCTGAGATTCCAGACTTGGTCGAACCAATGCTAAAATCCAAGGACTCCAGACAGATCTTTGACTGACTGTCTTCACCTTGACTCTAGATCTTCAGTATCTAATTTTATCTTCAGTATATCTAATCTTCAGTATCTAAATTTATCATGGATGGACCAAGACCAAATCCTGGACCACTGTCCATACACCCATCATTGTCCTTCCTTTATGCTCTTAAGCTCACCCATCACAATATTGTCTTAGGCCTCTGCTATCTGTATTTTTGGTGTCCTTTGTGCCCTACAATGTCTCAGTCTTTCCAATATCCAAAAAAAGGTCATTACTTGCTTTCCTCCTGCAAAAAGTTTTGTATTTTGATATGAGACTCAAAGGCTTTAAAATTTGTCCTTGTTCAACAGATTTCACTGAGTACTCATAAATATGAATACTGTTCTAGTACAGGGGGTACAGCAATAACCAATACAAGCCCTCATGGAACATATATTCTGCTGCAGAAGACTGATAATAAAGGTAAACCAATGAAAAAATTAATTTCAGATAGTGACAAGTGCTATGAAGAAAATAAAACATGATAAGGAGTTAAGAGACTGAAGGTACATGCTATTTTTGATCAGGAGTTACAGAAGACTTCTCTGAGAAGGCTATATTTAATCTAAGACCAGCTAATGAGAAAAGGCCAGTCTGCAGAGTTCTTGGGGCAAGTATTCCAAGCAGAGGAAGTTACTATCCTGAGGGTCAGAAGGACCTGGACCGCGGCTGGAGCACAGCGAACAAAGCTTATGAGAAGTCATTAAGGTGGGAAAAGGGCAGATCATGTAAAGTCCTGCAGGCCAGGAGGGAAGATTGGATTTTCTCTTATAGGCATCAGGAAGCGATTGGACATTTTTAAGTTGGGGAGTGAAATGATCTTTTTACATTTAAAAATGACCAAAAAGTTTTGGCTGCCAAGTAGAGCAGCAGCAGGGAGACAAACTAAGAGGCTACTGCAGTGGTCCAGCCAAGAAAGGAGTGTTCAAGGACTAGGCCGGTAGCAGTGGAAACTGGGAGAAGTGACTAGACTTGGGATATATTTTGGAGATAGAGCTGACAGGAATTGCTAGTGGATTGGATGTGGGCTGTGAGGGAAAGAGATGAATCAAATATGACTCCTAGATATTGACTTGAGTATAGGTGAATGATGGTACACTTCCTAATATGGAAAAGACTGAGAAAGAAGCAAATTTGTAGGGGTAGGGTAACTAAGAGGTGGTTTTGGGTGCATTAAGTTCAAGAGGCCTATTAGACAGCCCAGTGGAGGTGCTAAGTAAGCAGCCAGATATACAACCCAAGGAATATACAATAATCAAGGAATTTTTGAAGGCTAACAGGAAGACTTGGGCCAAGGCTGGGGGTAGGTGTGGGAGAGGAGAGACCTCCTGCTTCTTCTCAAGTTTCGCCAGCCAGACACTGGACAAGTGACACTCCCTAATGGTTTCAGCACAGGAACCACTTTAACTTAGTCTTCCAAGAAAAGGGCCCAGGTCTAATCTCTCAGCTGCACAGAGGTGGGGCTAATTTCATAGCCGATGTCTAATGAATTACTTAGCACTTCTGAACTGTGAAGGCTTACCATTACATCAACGAATCAGGGAACAATTGCAATCCAGACTTTTTCTTTAATTAGTAAAAAGGTATGTTCTTTCTTAATCCTACTGTCTACAACTCCAGCCTCTAGTTGTGGGGCCTCCAGGCCTAAACTAGGAAGTGCAGTAGACACAGCTGTTTTCCATGCACAAGCCTGTCCTCACCCCACCCCCACTTTCTTCCTTGCCGGTGAAGCTCACTGACAACATTAGGGAGCCACTGTGCCAAGCCTGGAAGCGCCCGCTGCCAGGATCCTTGTTAGGTGCTGTGATAAATGTCCTTATTTTTAAAGTTGCTTAGAATTAGGTCTTCTCTTCCTTCTGTATACTAGGATTTCCCCTGGAGCTCACTCCCTCAAGCACAAAAACTCCTTCATCCTAACGACTCTCACGTATCCATTCATCCTGCCACGTGCTAGGCACTCGGTAAAATGTGGTGAAGAAACAGACCCCTCCTGGGGTGCCTGTTGTTGCGGGTCTAATAGTCCGGTGTGGAGACAGACATTACATAGGTAAATGATTAAACATATCATTACAAGTTGTGACTAGTACACCTATGGAGGGAAGGATGGTGTGCTGTGAGAGACAGCCTTCAGATCTGATCGTCTGAGAAGGCGTCTCTGAGGAGGTGACATTTAAACTAAGACCTGAAAGATGAGAAGGATCCAGATGGGGAAGAGAGGGCAGAGGAGTATTTCAACAAGAGGGAGGAACCAAAACTATGACGTGTGCATCCTTCCACCTCCATCTTTACACAGAAGCTCCTGAACATCACATACCCTTTTCTATAAGACTTATAGACTTGTTGCCGCCTTGAGTCTGAATTATCTTAGGACCCAAGAGAGGGAAGGGATGTTTTGGCCACTTCGCTAAGCATCCTGAGGTTGCTATATTCTAAACATCTGCAGCAGCACCAGCCACTCAGACACCATCGCTTGTGTGCCATTCACAAAGCCTTGAAGAAATCCTGTCCCTACCCTCCAGCAGATGAACCGAGAACAACACAGTCCCTTTCTCTCTGAGTTTGTCCAGGAAGGCTTTTGTTTCCTTTGGTTTTTTTGGAGGTTCTTTAGATTCTCCTTTTTGGGGGAATGAGAATTAATGCTTAGAAATAGTACTCAAGGTTTCCCTCACACTGTTCCTACAGGCCTCCCTGGTGTTTGATCCTGGTCAGGAGAACTGGCCTTGAGAAAGGAGCGCCAACTCCAGGGATCCAGACTCAGGCAGGCCACGATTGCCTTGTTTAAAAATCAATCAGAGAAAGATTTCAACTTGTTTTGCTAAGATGTCGATATGGCATCATGGAGACCTGGGCAGACAGGCAGACAGACAGACCTGGGTTTGAATTTAGATTCAGTTCTGTGTCTTTGGGCATGTTACGTAATGTCTCCAAGCCTCAGTTTCCTCATCTGTAAAATAATGATAATAATTTCTACCTTACCAGAATTAACCACAACCATCTATGAAAAGCACGTAGTCAACACTCGGGAAGTGGTGGGTCTCCTCCTTCTAAGGCTCCGCTCTTCACTAATTATATCTTTTGAGGCATTCAGATGTGGTGACAGCCAGTGCACCTCAGAGAATATTTCAATTACAGGTGCCCTAAGTGGCGCTTTCTCAGTTGGAAATCTGTAATTAAATCAGCAATGGCTGCAGGCTGCTCAGGTGTGTCAGAAGAGCTCGCACCCAGCTCACCTTTCCTCCTACCTGCCCCAGCGAGCCAAGTTGAAAGTCAAGGAGAGCTCTAGGAATAAAAATCCTTCAACACGTGTAGAATGTTGAGCAGTTTGCAAATTGCTCTTGCTCTCAGAGCAGCATGGGAGCTGGCATTATTACTGTCCCATTACAATAGAATGGAGAAATTGAGGTTTAGAGAGAGGAAATGATGTACTCAGTCTCAGAAGTAAATTGCAATGCCAAGTGTTTGACTAAAAATCTAGTGCTCCTGCCACACCACTGCATCCTGACAAGGGTAATTTTGTCCTTTGGTGCTCTGGCCACCAGCAACTGTCCTGACTCATGATGTAGCAGAGAATTCCCTCCTGAATGGCCCTTCCTGCCTCATGCCCTCCCTCGCTCCTGTTCTGCCAGCTTTTCTAGAACCAATGGCAATTGCTTACTCTCCGGATAGTCTGGCTTTTTTCTGGGACTCTGACTTGCATTTCTCACCTCTGGCAATGTACAATCACAGGTGATAACAGCCACTTTGGAACCCTCTCACCAAAACTGTGACCTTTCCTCTAAGGCAGGTCTGGGACTAATCAGTCTGACTTTGATCTGGGTTTGGTTCTGGCTGTGGCTTGAGGGTAGTGGGCACCGGGTGATGTGGCCCATTCGTTTACCCAAGGCTGACAAAAGTAAATTAAGGACCCCCTGCTATACCTTCAGAAAAGGACCAGCCAGAAGAAATGGAAAATAGGACTCCATCCTCAAAAAGGCAGGATGGAACTCAAGCAAAGCTCTGATGGTTGCGTTAATTTCTCCAAGAAGAAACAGAGTATCAGAGCTGCCAGAGGTCTTCTGATTCAATAACCTCATTTCACACAATGGGAGACCGGGGAACCGAGAGGAAAGTGGCCCATTCAAGGCCACACCTAGCAGAGGCAGGGCTAGAACCTAGGACCCCTAGTTCATTTTTCTTACTGAACCACGCAGTTCACTCAAGAGCCCTAAGCATGTTTGATTTGGATGATCCTGGTGATCTCTATCCCCTACTCACTGCCTCTCCCAGAAGGGTTCCACTGTAATGGATGTATGTCATGAACTTGGATGATATGAACCCATGTCTGAGATATTGATCCAGGGAGAGCTGTTTCCAACAAGCGCTATCTAAACAGACTCAGCTGGGAATGATACCACCCAAAACCCGCCCCATGACCCAGGAGGAAAGCATGTGCATACTCCTGGGTGAAACTGCGGTTTCCTGGGATAAGCTTTTGCTGCTTCTTAGCTTGTGGGATCCACTGAGACAGGGTGAAGGCAGCATGGACAGCAGCTTGTTCTTGTTTTCAGTAACTCTGCTCACATTTCATCTCTCCCTCCACCACCATCACCCCGCCATCCCCTCCTTTACTTCCTTTTCCACTTCCTCCACCATCACCACCACCACCACCACCATCGCCACCCCCTCATCCCCTCCTCCACTTCCTCCACCACCACTGCCTCCACTACCACCAAGACTACACCCTTCACCTCCTCCTCCACTCCCTCTACCACCTCCACCACCACACCGCCCCTCCATCCCCTCCTACACTTCCTCCTTCATACCTCCGCTGCCACTATCACTTCTTCCATTTCTTATGACCATTACCACTACCACCACCCTCTTCCCACATCCCCCCGTCCACCTACTTTACCTCCATCCCCTCCACCCCAACACCAACACCGTCGCCACAACCCCGCCTCCCCCTGCTCCTCCACCACCACCTCCTTCGTTGCCTGTACCCCTACACCACCACCACCGTATTTTTAGAATTAAAATAGGTCTTCCTACCAAATATGCCCCCAAGACCTTCACACTTTCAAAATAAAACAGGTGATCAGTATTTGAACCTATAGCCAGAGTCACTGAGATTTATCACACATTTGAAATAAACCAGGATTATTAACTCCCTCTCTTCCTGCTCATTTTTGAAACTGCTTGTCTAAACACACACACACACAGGCTCACGATCTCTCTCTCACCAGAAGACCGTAGGTACTCTGAAATGAAGCAGACAATGGTGGCCTTGTTGCAGAAGCCTGATATTAATAGACTATTCCTTTTGATTTCAGCCTGGAAACATTGGCAGCAAACCAATGTGAGAAAAGAGGGACTGTGTAGCTAAAGTTTAAAAGAGAGACGAAGAAAAAACCCAACCCAGCTTTGATCAGAAGGGTCTGAAGATGAATTGTGGTCATTTCACAGGTCTCTGGGTGGAGGTTAATGTCATTTTGAGACAAGGAAACTGGGTTAAAAAAAGAAAAAAGGAAACTTAGAGGGGATGCACTTTCTGATGGAACAGGGCCACCGCGCCCGAGGATCAAAGCCACTCGCCATGCAGAGAATGAAGGATTATTCACTTTCTATTTTTTCACGCCTGCAGCACACATGGGGATCTAATTGGTCAGGATGCGAAATACAGACAGGCAGCTCCAGCAGCAAGGCAGAGCCCGAAGGGGGAGGCTAGTGTTTTGTGCAGCTGCAAACCATTAAAGGCAAGCTTACCACCATGCGCCCCCTTTAATTGCTCTTCTGTGTGTTTCCCCAGCTCACGACCACTAATGTCTACTTCCCAGTCTTTCTGATCTCAGAGGTGATGAGCTTGACGGCTGTCAGGCTGTCAGGCCTGTCGGGGTCAGGGAAGGCAGGATACATGTCTCAGGCAGTGGGGGAGGGCACTCCCAGTGGGGAGGGGCTGCTGGGCTGGGAGAGGCATGAGTGCCAGGCAGGAATTCTGGAGGCTCTGGCCCAGCCTCATTCTCATGCTTGTTCCTTGAGGTCTTCAGTTGTGAAGCCAAGGGTCTCTCTTGGGGTGGTGTTGTCTCACTTCTAACCCATTCCACCAGGGGAGATATAGGCCAAGATGAAAACCCACACCACTGTGCAGTGTCTGACCTCAGGCATACCGCCAACCTCTGACCCTGAATCTCCAAGCCTTTGAAATGGGCTGCATGCCTAACCCACAGCCTCGCCCTGGGGATTACCTGACGTCATGAAATGCTAGCAAGGGAAGTTCCTGGTGGTTGTTATCACAGACCACGTCTCCTTGAACCCTCTCTGCCAGCCTCTTGATCTACTTTAGGTCCAAATCCCCTCAAATCTTCCGTTCAGTCCTTCTCAATGCCCCCTCCCTGGTGAAATGCCCCCTCCCTGGTGAAAACTGACCACTCAGGTCTGCAGGATCACAGAACCCTCATCACACTGAATCCCTCTTGTCACTCGTTTCAGGCTCCCATCTCTTCTCTCTTAGATGTCATCCTTAGTCACATCCTCTTGGCTGGCATTGCCGCCTCCAGTCTTCCCCACCCTGCCCTGCACCCCCCCCGCCCCCATTTCAACCACCAGTTATCTACATATATGAAGCTATAAAATGCACGCCCAGCCATTCACTTCTCTGCTGGAAACTCTACAGCGGCTCACTCTTCTGGTCTTGTGCTCTCCCCTTAGCAGGGAATGCTTTCGCTCTTTCTCGTTCTGACTCATCCTTCGAGACTCAGCTGAGTTAGAATCTCTTCTTGGTCGCCCCCCTAATGTGGGACAATAGCCTCTGCTAAGCGTATTTGTGTCTTCCTAGTGCCCTGCATTGACCTCATTGGACCAAAATCATTTAATCTTTCCTCCACTTGAAGGTGTGTGTCTCCTCCACTGGAAGGTGAGATTTTTGAGAACAGGACTGAATTTCAATTCATCTTTTTATGCTTGGCATGTAGCAGGGTTCGAATAGTGCCTGGAATATCAGGTACTCAATAAATGTACTTTGAACTAATTTATGGCTATCAATTGTTATTTACTTGTCTCTCTGCCTAAACCATCCAATTAAGTTGAAAGCATTTGGCAAGATGGAGATGTGTCGATTCATTTTATATTCTTCACAACGCCCAGCACACAGCAGAGCCTCAAGAGAGAGTTGCTAGTTCTGAGGTCTGGCACTGCTGGTGATAACACGCCTGCTGTGTCTGGCTTGTTCAGTACTGTTTCCTCAGCATCTAGAGCAGAGCTTTGCACACAGGTGCTTAATAAATATATTTTGAATGGATGAATAGTGTGGCATTGTAGGAAAAACATCTGTTCTGGTTAGAAGGCCTGGGTTCTAGTCAGAGGTAACAAACTCAGACTTAATGAGGCCAAAAGAGAACTTCTGATTTTCTCCAAAACTCCACTCCTCATCCCAAAGCCCCAGCAAACATTCCCCATCTTGAATAGTACCACCATCCATCCAGTTACTCAGGCCAAAATCTAGAAGTAATATTTGATTCATCTGTTACCTCTGCATCTCACTTTCAATCCACTAACGAGTTTTACAAGTTCTACTTCCAAAATATATCCGACCTCTAATCATCACCTTTACAGCCATCACCCTAATTCAAGCTGCCATCACCTTGGCCTTGCGACTGGTCTCCCTGTCCCAACACGCATACGCGTACACACACACGCGCACACACACACACACACACACACACACCACGTACCCTTTTCATTTCATCTCCTTGATCTTTCTGATATCACTCTGATGCTTTCCCACTGAGAATAAAACCCAAAGTTCTAATCATGGTCTACAGGCCTCACACAATCTGGCCCTGCCCCCATCTCCAGCCTTCTCTCCTACTAATTATCTCCTTGCTTAACTCCTTCCAACCACACTGGACTTTTTTATATTTCTGGAATATTCAGAATTGTTCTCACCTGAGAACTTGTTGTTCCCTCTACCTCAGAAGCCCTTCCCCAAATATTCACACTCATAGCTCAAATGTCGCTGTTAGGCTTCACCAACCATTGATGTGATAGTTAATTTTATTTGTCAACTTGACTGGGCTATAGGGTGCCCAGATATATTGTCAAATAGTATTCTGGGTGTTTCTGTGAAGGTGTTTTTGGATGAGATTAGCATTTGAATCAGTAGACTGAGTAAAGCAGATGCCCTCCCTAACATGAAAGGTTCTCATCCAATCAACTAAAGGCCTGAGTAGAACAGAAAGGCTGACCCTCCCTCGGGTAAGAGGGCATTTTCTCCTACCTGACTGCCTGAGCTGAGGTATCAGTCTTTTCCACCCTTGGACTCGAACTGAAACATTGACTTCTTCTATTTTGAGCTGCCAGCTTTCGGGCAGGAACTTCCTCCATCGGCTCTGTGGGTTCTCAGGCCATCAGACTCAGACTAGAACTACACCGTCAGCTCTGTCGGTCTCCAGCTTGCCGACTGCAGATCTTAGGTCTTTTCAGCCTCCATAATCTCATGAACCAATTCCCTATAACAAAATATAATAAATATATCAATTCTGTTTCTCAGGAGAACCCTGACTCATACACTAGGTAAAGCTGTATCCTTCCAGCTCACCCCATGTAGTTCTTTTTTATTTACTCATTGACCTGTATGGTCTGCCTCCCCTCAACCAGAATTCCAGCTCCTCGTTCATCACTGATGTATCTCTGGCTCAGTGCCTGACACATAGTGAGCACTCAATAAATATTTGTTGGCTTACTTTTTGCCTCATTAGCCACATGATGTTGGGCAAGTCATTTTACCTCTGAGCAGACTTCTTCATCATTGAAGTAGGGGTGACATCTTGTCTATTGACCACCAGAGCTGTTTGGGAGGACCCCCAGGTAAAGGGCTGTGACAGGGCTCCTTACAAACGTAAGAAGTTTTCCTTGAACTGGGATACGAGACCTGGGCACGAGGGGTTGTGTATCATTCATCTTTGTATCTCTTTCTCCTCCTTTTCCTCCCCTGCCCTCTACAGCACTTTGCATACAGCAGATGCTCAGTGGATGTTTATTTTCAAGAATGAGATAAATCATTCTATGGCTATCTCAATTTTTAGTCAATTACATTGTTATCCCAACACAAAAAACTCTACTTATTGCTGGGTATCTTCATACCTAAAAAACGTCAGTCAGAAAAGAATGAGTGGCACAGTTGGGGGAAGCATAGCTGGAATTTGGTTATATCTAGTCTAACAAGAGTAATGGGAATGTTTTAAAAAGCTTTACAGTGCGCAATGAAAGGGCTCTCTCATACTTGTTAATAGGCAGGTAAATTGGTACAACCACTTTGGAAAGCAATTTGGCAATATGTATCCAGAGACATCAAGATTTTCATGTGATTTAACTTAGCCAATTCTCTTCTAGAAGACAATCCTAGGTGCCTTCGTGGGACACAGACTCTGAGACCTAAATATAAGAACTTAAATTATGAAACTTTTGGAAGACAACGTAGGTATAGATCCTTGCAATCTTGGCCTAGGCAATGGTTTCTTAGATATGATACCAAAAGATTAAGTAACCAAAGAAAAAAATAGGTAAATTGGACTTCATCAAAATTTAAAACTTTTGTGTGTCAAATGACACGATCAAGAAAGTGAAAAGACAACCCACAGAATGGGAGAAAATATTTTCATTTTCTGCATATATCTGATAAGGGATTTTTAACCAGAATATAAAAAGAAATCTTACAATTTAACAAAGAAAAGAAAAATAACAATTTAAAATGGGCAAAAAATTTGATTAAACATTTCTCCAAAGAAGATAAATATACAAATGGCCGATAAGCACGTGAAAAGATGCTACCATTAGTCATCAGGAAAGTGCAAATCAAAACCACAATGAGGTACCACTTCACACTTACTAGGATGGTGATTAAAAAACAAACAGAAAACACTTACTAGGATGGTTATCAAAAAACAAACAGAAAACAACAAGTATTGACAAGGATATAAAGAAATTGGAAACCCCATACAATGATGGTGGGAATGTAAAATGGTACAGCCACTTTGGAAAACAGTTTGGCAGTTCCTCAAAAAGTTAAACATAGAGTTATTATATGACCCAGCAATTCCACTCTTAGGTGATACCCAAGATTATTGAAAATATATGTCCACACAAAAACTTGTATGTGAATGTTCGTAGCAGCATTATTCATAACAGTCAAAAAAGTGGAAGTAGTCCAAACGTCCCTCAATTGATGGATGCATAAACAAAATGCGGTACCTCTATACAGTGGAATATGATTTGGCCATAAAAGGAGTGAAATACTGATACATGCTACAACATGGTTGAACTTTGAAATTATTACGCTAAGTGAAAGAAGTCAGACACAAAAGACCACATATTGCATGGTTCCATTTACATGAAGTGTTCAGGATAGGTAAATCCATAAAAGTAGAAAGTAAATTAGTGTTGCCTGGGACCAGAGGGAGGGAGGAATGGGTATGGGATTTCTTTTGGGGGTAATAAAAATGTTCTAGAATTAGATAGTCGTGATAGTTGTACAATTGTGACTATGCTAAAAACTACTCAATTGCGCACTTTAAAAAGTGAATTTTATGGTACATGAATTATATCTTGATAAAGCAGTTATTTAAAAAGTGTTCATTGTAGCATTATTTATACTAGTAAAAAAGGAAATATTCAAAATGTCCTTTTATAAAAAAATATTAACTTATAATGAATCTATTTGATAGAATATTATAAGCCATTCAGTCATATCTACAAAAGTTTTTAATACTATACAAAACTATTATGAAATAATATTAAGTAAGATATAATCACAACTATATTTCTTAAGAAATATCACTCTGGATTTTTTTTGTTAAGTCTGGAAGAAAACATACCAAACTTTTAACAAATGCTGGCTATAGGTAGTGAGATTGGAAGAATTTATTCTACTTTTTTCTGCTTTTCCATTTTTCCTAAGCTTTCTGCAAATAACATGTATTATTTTTATAATAAAAATAATTTTTTTTTAAATTTCATAACTGTTGTAGATAGTTCAAGTGTCAGAGTTTTAGCTTCTGTGAAGATGAGTTCACCTCCCTCAGTTTGGAGCCTGGAGCCGATGCTCTCCTGGGGCAGCCACCCGGGTGGGGGGCAGGGAGCAGAGCACAGCCCGTGGGAGGGAGAAAAGGGACAAGGCCGGAGGACCTGGTGGGCCACACACAGCTCCAACATGGATGAGTCCAGACCAGACTGACCCAGGGCCAGGGCATCATCTTTACAGGCAGGGAGCCTCTTCTTTTCCCGTTTTAAGTTGTGCTAGGTTTTTAAAACCCCCATTGTCACTTCACAAGTGGCCTGAAGCGATTGGGTCCCCAAGCCTGCATCTTTCCTTTGTCACCAGCCCCCCCCCGCCCCCCCCCCCCCCGCAACTATTTATTTCCTTTTCCATCTCGCAGTGGCTGCCCTTCAGGCAATGACACCAGCAATGTTGTTACAGGTGTTGGCTCACTCTGGTCTCATTTGCTCTGGAAAGAATTCTGGTCGGATCAAATGCCCCTGTGGAAATTCAAGCTGAATGGTCTTCATTTTCTATCATTTTATTTTAACATCCCAGCAGTCCCTGCCTGTCAGGGTCTCTACCGGCAATTCAGCCATTCATCAATATAAAGCACGGCCATAAGGTTCTGGAAAGCATCCAACTCCACAGAAGAAATCAGTTCTTTCCTTTTCGTTTTTCTTTCAAAGCAAGAAAAAATCTGCTTATCTGGAGACAAGGGATGGTGACTTTTGAGTCAATTGGGAAGCTGCTTTTAGGTGGTAACATTCAACACTTCAATCACAAACCAAAAAATTATCTCACATAAGGCAGCAGTGCTACTGAGAAACCAATGAGGTGATCTTTTTTATTTAATAATAATTGTACATATCTATTTAATTAATCATGTTTCTCATTTAATAATAATAATAAAACTTATTAAATGACAGAAAGACTTTTCTTATATTATCTCATATAACTCTCTCAACAGTCCATAATATTATTCCCATTTTACAGATGAGGATATTGAGGCCTGGAGACGTTAATAACTTGCTGCAGTTCACACAGCTACTACTGGCAGAGGTGGGATTTGAACTCCAGCAGTCTAGCTGCAGTCCTTCTGCTCTCAGTCCCTCCCAGCCTCAACCTTTCATTCACAATCACAGTGAATGACCATCGAGCCAGGGAGAACAATAGCCAAGTTCAAGGATTAATGAGCATTAGAGTTATATTAAGTTAACTTTTCAGGAAGATCAAGTTTTCTTTTCTGGAGTTGGGGAGATGTTCTCCAAGATGGTCTCATCCTCTAATGGGAACTCACTGGGGTGCTGCCTGGGGAAGCAGAGAAGAGGAAAAGACATAGAACGTCCCTCATCAGCCTAGGCCTAGCCATAGCAGGGAGGAAAGACCACCAGCGGGAAAGCCACTACTGTACAGAATGCCCCAGCAACTTCCGAGGAAAAAAATGTTGAGCCACACCGTACAACTGCAGCGGTATTGGTCCCGTTCAGTGCATGTGAAAGGCACCCTGGAGCCCAACTCTCTATGTAGACTAGAATTGAATGGTGCTCCCTGGGTTGTGCAATGTGGATGCTAATCCCTGCATCTCCTGAAAGAAGTGTCTGATATCCTGTGGAGGTCACTGGCAAAAAAACTGCCAGGTTCGCAAACTCCAGGTATTCCTGCCCCCAACTTATGGGTATGGCCCATCCATATGGAGGCCAACTTCTCCTCTGCAGGGAAGTGGAAGGCTGATCCCCCAGAGCCTTCCATTCTGCTGTGGGTTCTCTTCAAAGAAATTTCATCTGCGTCCATCATTTCACATTTCCAGATCTCTCTTATATTGATAAACATCTACCAAATGTTTTTTCTTGAGCTGCTGTTTTTCAAAAAGAATTGAAGGCACTATTTCTCGACCTTCTCTAACCCAACCCTATGCAACACTGTCTCACCCTACCTTTTCTGCATCGTGAATAGCCCAAGAAGATTTTGTGGGGCTTTACTTTCTATGGTCTGTATGACTAAATCAATAAATGTACTTTTTCACACTCTGCTTGCTCCCACTTCCTTGTCCTGAGGCAGAAGTCACTGTGCTAGGCCATTATTGTCATGGTGTGGTCTTCAGACACCCTGAGACTTTCCCCTAGACACTTGCTGTTTATTCCCATTATACCTCTGTCTGGAATATTCCAAAGTCCACAGTTAGTTGAGCCACAATTAAAAGTAGCAACATACAGATGGCCAACAGGTACATGAAAAGGTGCTTAACCTCACTCGTCACCAGGGAAATGCAAATCAAAACCACAATGAGACATCACCTCACACCTGTTAGGATGGCTATTATCAAAAAGACAAGAAATGACAAGTGTTAGCAAGGATGTGGAGAAAAGGGAACCCTTGTGCACTGTTGGTGGGAATGGAAATTGTGCAGCCACTATGGAAAACAGTATGGAATTTCCTCAAAAAATTAAAAATAGAACTACTATATGATCCAGCTATTCCACCTCTGGGTATTTATCCAAAGGAAACGAGAATACTAAATCAAAAAGATATCTGCACGCCCATGTTCATTGCAGCATTACTTACAATAGCAAAGATATGGAAACAACCTAAGTATCCATTGATGGGTGAATGAATAAAGAAAATGTGGCATATATATACATAACGGAATATTATTTAACCATAAAAAAGGAAATCCTGCCATTTGCAACAACATGGATAGAACTTGAGGGCATTAGGCTAAGTGAAATAAGTCAGACAGAGAAAGACAAATACTGTATGGCCTCCTTTATATGTGGCATCAAAAAAACCCAAAAATTGAACTCATAGATATGGAGAACAGATTGATGGTTGCCAAAGATGGTGGAGGGGAGGGAATGGGTAAAGGGTGTCAAAAGATACAAACTTCCAGTTATAAGATAAATAAGTCCTGGAGATGTAACCATGTACTCCATGGTGACTATAGTTAATAATACTGTATTGTATATTTGGAAGTTGCTGAGAGAGTAGATCTTGAAAGTTCTCATCACGGGGCCGGCCCTGTGGCCTAGTGGTTAAGTTCGGCATGCTCCTCTTCAGCAGCCCAAGTTCGGTTCCCAGGTAAGGACCTACACCACTTGTTGGCAATCGTGCTGTGGCGGCAACCCACATACAAAATAGAGGAAGAGGGCTGGCCCCATGGCATAGCAGTTAAGTGTGCATGCTCCACTTTGGCAGCCTGGGATTCGCAGGTTCAGATCCCAGGCACGCACCGATGCACTGCTTGTCAAGCCATGTTGTGGCGGCATCCCATATAAAGTAGAGGCAGAAGGGTACAGATGCTAGCCCAGGCCAACCTTCCTCAGCAAAAAGAGGACGATTCGCAACAGATGTTATCTCAGGGCTAATCTTCCTCACCAAAAAAAAAAAAAATAGAAGAAGGTTGGTACAGTTGTTAGCACAGGGTGAATCCTCCTCAGCAAAAAAAAAATTCTCATCACAAGGAAAAAAACATTTGTAACTATGTATGGTGATGGATGTTAACTAGACTAGTGTGGTAATCATTTTGCAGTATATACATATATCAAATCATTATGTTGTACACCTGAAACGAACATAATGTTATATGTCAATTCTATCTCAATAAAAAAATAAAACATTTACAAAATTAAAAAAACATGTTACTGGAGAAAAAAAAAACTAGCAGCATATACAACCCAGCCTAGCCGGTCTCATTTTGCAAACATCACACTGTTTATGAAAGTGTTTTGGGTATGTCCCAAAGTGCCAGTGAGGGCCCTCATTGCCAGGGTCGACTTAGAAGGGTCCCATTTCTGTTTAATGATCTGTTGTCTCTATCTTGAAATTCTTGATAATTTTTGAAGAAGGGGCCCTACATTCTCATTTTGCAATGAGCCCAACACATTATGTAGCTGGTCCTGCCCCTGCCTGCTCTCTCCACTCCCCCTGCCCTCCTTCCACCTGCTCCACATTTCTGTAGAGTAGAACTTTGAGGTTGGGTTCGTGAAGCCTTCACATGATATATTATTAGTTCCCTTTCTCTGATGAAGAGTCTTAGACAAGTGACGCCCCTGTACAATACCAAGATCATTATCCCAGTTCTGCAGGTGAAACAAAGAGAGATTCGCGGCTTTAGCCACAGCCCCAGGGCAAGTAGGAAGAACTCTAACTCTAGGGTCTGCAGAAGGGTGAATTAGTTTTAGTAGGAGGAGTGAGGAGTGGATATTTTGTAAAGTAGTCGAACGAAACAGTGTCTGACAAATCGCCTTTATAGGAAAGCAGTTTTGTGGTCCTCTAGCATCAAGAGAAAGGCAAGTAGCAGTAATTTTCCAGAAGGCCAAAGGGCTCCAGGCAGATGGGCCATTTCCCCGAATCTAGCTTGCAAAGTATTGCCTGACGAGAAAGCATAATTCTTATGTCTACAAGGAGATCTTGAGATGAGGAATTGGGATGTGAGTGGCTGTCCCAGCAGGCAAACTCCCTAAAAGATAAAAGAGGAATTTGTGGTTGACGCACTATTTTGAGCTCATAAAGGGTCAGTCAGAGTGAGAATGCAGCACTTCAAAGTGTGTTTTGGATAGAGGCTTGGAGAGTCCCTAAGTCAAGGACGCCCCGGAGACAAGACTGTTCCCTCTGGAAACACTGTGTGAGATTTGGGGCAAGTGATTTAATCTCTCTAGGCCTGGTTTCCCTTTTCTAAATGATCGAGCTATTAGGACTGACCGCATAGGGTTATTGAGAAGAAGAATTTAGTTTTTACATTAAAAGCAATCAAGAGTGCCTGGCATATTGCAAACACTCAAGAAGTGATGGTAATTATTATTATTACTTTGAAGGGAAACCTTCCCAACTAAACAGTGGGTACAGATAAAGACCTTGATTTTTCCTGATTCTGTCTTGGAACCATTTCATTTTGGGCCGTGCCCCATCAGATCCCTGTGTCCCTACTCCCTGCACACATTCTTTCAAGACAGCATCCTAGATACCGGGAAGAAGAGAGACTAATAATTGGGGACTAAGAGGAGGAAAAGGACACCACCTGTGAAGTGTTCTTGCTAAAAAAAAAAACCCAAAACCAAAACCCAAAAAATAAGCCTGAATCTGGGCAGACCTCTAAATATAACCATCAATTTACAGAAAATCTAGGGGACAGAGGAACCACAACCATAAACAAATCGTGGGGGTAATTTCAGAAAATGCATACTATGGTTAATTTTATAGGGCAATGACTTGGTTTTTTGAAAACAACAAACAAAAAAGATGCAAGAAAAAAAATGGAAAAGGAAACCTACAGATTAAAAAAATCTTAAGGGATCTATCAACCAATTATAGCAGATGAACCTTATTTGTATCCCAATTCAAATAAACAAATTTTTTAAATGTATAAGATATTCAAGGAAATATGAACACTGAATAGTTGATGATATTAAAGATTATTGAATTACTGTTAAAAAAATTTTAGGTGACCTAATGGTTTTATGGTTAATGTTTTTTGAAGAATCTCTATTTTGTGGAAATGTAAAATGGACTAGAAGTACACACGATATCTGGGATTTGTTACAGAATAATTCATGGAGAGAAGCGGATCAGGATGAAGCAAAGCGGCCATGAGTTGATAATTAATAAAGCTGGGTAATGGGAATTCATGGGATTTTATTATAGCATTCTTTTTATTCTTATATATGTTGAAATATTATACAATAAAAAGAAAAAGAAAACCCAGCCGAATCTGTGGGTTTGGGGAAGAGATGGTTCCCTGAGGAAGGACTCTGTCCAGTGGGACTGTTGCCATGAAAGGTTTGGGGAAACTTACCTGTCTCTGCCTCTGTTTTCTGATCTGTATAACAGGGATTGGATAACAGCACATTCCTCATGGGGCTGCTGTGAATACCGCATGACTAAACATATGTAAAAACATACAGCAGGGCCTGGCACCGGGTGAGTGCCAGGTAACATTTGCTGTTATTGAAGCATGTTAAGCGTCCTGAAGTTGCTCATTGCATCATCCACCGTTAAATCTCTACAGAACTCCACAGCTCACAAAGCACCTTCACAGCCACCACCTCGTGTGAGCTTCACAGTAGCCCTCAGAGATAAGCACTGCTCTTATTCCCATTAGGCGGATGGGAAAATAAAGGCTCAGTCCATGGTGATGAAGCCAGTTAATGGCCAAACCTGCCCCAGAGTCGAGTGTTCTGACTCCATCCCATGTCCTCTCCCATGTACCAAAACTGCCTTTTGGGGATGAGTCGGGGGCTAAAATTAGATCCTCAGCTCTGTATAATCAAAAATTCGATTTTGTCTCTTTGCACGTTGCGACCAGTGCCCCCTTCCCCTGGCTCGGGGATGCTAACCACACTTATATGGAGCTAATGGGTGGCTCACAGCCCCAGGCTGGGCAGGAGGGCACTGGTGTAGGCAGCCCTCCTGTCTAAAGTTCGGCCCAGCCAGGCCTCCCTCCTGTGGTCCAGAAGCTCGTCACAGCTAAACACTGGGTGGGCCTGAGCGTGGGGCTGCCAGCAAGGCTGAGGAAACACAGCCTACAGAAGCCGCCCCAAGGCCGCAACTCAGGAAGGAGGCCTCCTCCAATCCTCGGGGGGTGGAGCTCACAAGTGGCTCTCAAAACACAGTCCAGGATTCCAAAACGGGCTTCTCTCAAAGGGAGAAATTCTATGGTTGTTCCTCTCAGTGATTTCTTCCCGAGAATAGGCCTGAGGGCTCTGGCTTCTTTGAATGTACATTAATAATCAAAACGAAACCCACCGTTTATTGAATGCTAGGCATTGCGCCAAGCACGGTGGACATATTCTCGTTCAGACAGTCCTCATTCGCAGTGTACCGGGAAGCAGGTATTCGTATTATGCAAACACCACAGAAGTTTAGAAAGTAAATCAGGAAATCCTCCCTCGGCAGCCCCCTCACACTCCTGCCCCGCAGAAGCAGGCACTGCTCACAGCCCTGTGTATTCTTCCCGACGTCTGTCTATATTTAGTCAATGTTATGTATACACATCCGCTCGTGTGTGCGCACATATATACATACACACAGCTTGTTTGTTTTTATGAAAATAGGATCGTACCTTATTCAGCAACTTGCTTTTTTCACAAATTCAACTATCTTTTTCCAATCCCATACATATAAATATGTAAGAGTCTCTAAGGAAATCTAGAATAAGCAAGAAAGATTCCTGGGTGCCTCTAAGAGAAAAGTATGTGTCCTTTAGAGCACACCCTTCTGGTTCTCTGATTCGAGCTTTGAGCTCGTTTTGCAGTTCTGTAAGTTATAGGAGACAGAGGACACACAGGGATTCTTGACTGGGGACACACGGCCCTCTTCCCCTGTGCAAAAGCCAGTTCATTGTGTCCACTTGAAAATACATTTGAAGGTTTCTGATCTATGCATGTGTCTATTTTTTGGATTCTCCTTTGAACCAATTGTAACATCCCCTAGTTCACTCAATAATAAGTTAACTAAAATCTTTCATGTGTTTACTTATCTGTTTGAGAGTCAGCATTTTACCGTTTTTGAAAATCCTCTTTTAACAACAGGCATTACTTTCTCTGTTGTAGAGATAGGAAAATTGAGCCTTAAAAAGATTTAGCACATTGCTCAAGGTCACACTATTGGTGAATAGCAGAGCCTAGATTCAAACGCAGGTCAGCCTGCCCCTAAAGTGACCTGGCAATCCTGCCTGGATAATTTTAAAGGAACCGGGCACTAGCGATCTGCCAGGTACCAGGCTAGGTATTTTAGGTATGTTGATTCATTTAACCCTCCCCTCAGCCTCTGAAGTGAATGTGAGCCTTGTTATCCCCCCCTTACAGAAAAGCAAGCTGTGCACAGAGAGGTCAAGCAGCAGAAGTGGGATGCAGAGCCCAGCACCGAAGCTAAAGCTCTTAGCTGCTACTTGTCCCTCTCAGCTCTCTTTTCCTCCTTCTGTGTTTTGGTAAACTGGAGCCACCTCAGTCTGTCATTTGGTTGATTACCCATAAGATAACACTGCCAAGAAATTTGAGTCTTAAAAGGACCTAGAGGCAGTATATTCATTTCCCAGGGCTGTCATAACCAAGTGCCACAAACTTGGTGGCTTAAAACAACAGAAATTTATTCTCTCACAGTTTTGGCGCCTAGAAATCTGAGATCAAGGTGTTGGCAAGGCCGTGCTCCCTCTGATGGCTCTAGGAGAGAATCCTTCCCGGCCTCTGCAGCTTCTGGTATTTGCTGCTATCATTGGCGTTCCTTGGCTTAAAGACGCGCCTTTCCAATCCTCCTTCTTCACATGGTATTCTCCTTGTGTGTCTCTGTGAGTCTTCACATCGTCTTCCCTTGGTGCCTGTCTATCTCTGTGTCTAAATTTCCCTTTTTACAGGGACACCACTTATATTGAATTAAGACTCACCTAGAGATCTCATTTTAACCTGGTTAAATCTGCAAAGACCCATTTCCAAAAAAGGTCACATTCTGAGGTACTGAGGGTTAAAACGTCAACGTATCTTTTTGGGAGGTTAGGGAGAGACACACTTCAACCCTAACAGGCAGCATCCTGGAGTTCCACCTCCTCCAGAGCGTACTCTAAGGGTGCTAGTCTCACAAGAAGCCCGGCAGAGAAAAGGCTCCTGTGGTCTCACAAATTTGGAAAACCCTGCACCCTGCCTGCTAGATGCCCTGCTGGTGGTTCTCTGCGGTCATTAGCATGCAAAGATCCTGCTGCCAGAAGAAGCCTGTTGACTTCGTTTAAGTTGGCATTTCCCAAACTTATTTGAGCATAGAAGTTTGGGGTGTTGTTTTCATAGTGTTCTGTGGAACACACTTGGGGAAACTCGCATGACTAGAGCATGACCTTGAAACCAGGTAGGCCTCAACTTGCATGGTGACACTGCTACTACTGAATATGTGACCTGGGGCAATTTATTTTCCTCTCTCTCAGTCTCCTCATCTGTAAAATGGGAGTGAAAATTCCTAATTAATTACTTAGGACAGGTTCACTGATATAACAAACAAACTCCAAAAAACATAATGGCTTAGAAACAATAGGAGGTAAGTTTATTTCTTGCTCAGGACCCGGCAGAGAGCATACTGTCTGGGCAGTCTTTCTCTACACAGGCATTCAGAAACCCAGGCTGCTGGATGCTCTGCCATTTTAGTTCTGTGGCTTCCAAGGTCATCCTGGGGGTTGTCCCTGGTCCACCCACCCAGAAGGGGATAGAGCCTAGAGCGTGCTTTCCGGGAGGTTTTTGTGGGCCAGGCTCTGCAGTGGAGCAACTCAATTCTGCTCACATTCCTTTGGTCAGAACTCAGTGCTGTGGCTGCAAGTAACTGTAAAGGGGGTGGAAAATGTGGTCCCTTGTGGAGCAGCTATTTCCCAGCTACAACTCAACCCTAAAGAAAGGGAATTATGGACTTCCAGTTGAAAGTTAGCCATCTCTGCCTCGCTTACCTTGCAGGTGTGTTCTGAGGATTAAATGAGGCTTTTGATGTATGCAAAGTCCTTAGCATTACACACAACTAAATAAATGGCAACAGTTTGAAAATGAAAAAGATATGAAAGGGAGGTGCCTGGAGGGATGAAATAGGAGACAGGCCCTAGGGCACCACAGAAGCCTGGGCCCCGCCTCCCCTTTCTTCCTCAGCAAGGCATCCTGGTGGCCGCTGTCTGGTGTGTGGTAAGGAAGGGGGAGCAGAAGTCCTCAGGGTGTCATTCAACCCAGAGCAGCTTCCAGCTCCCCCACCCCCGCTTCCTTTCCAGCCAGATGGAGAAGCCTGCACTCCAGAGTTTTGACAGCCTCTGGCTTCCCGGCGGTGGCCCCCAGGACTGCAAACCCCACCTTCCTGCCGTTGCAGAGCCAGCTGAGGGATGGGCAGCATGCCAGGCGCCTTCAGCAGCCCATGGAGCACACTCCAGTTGCAGACTCTCAGGACGCTGGAGGGAGGGAACGGGGTTCTCACCAGATCCCCATGACCATGGCCTCCCTTGCAAAGGCCACCAGACACTGAAAACCCACGACTTCATCCTGTTCCTCGCTTCCCTAGCCACCCGGCCACAGAGCGCAGAGGAGAACCATCTCCAGACCTCCCACCTCTGGACTCCATTGGTCTGCAAGGGAGCATGGGGGTCAGTAGAACAAGTCCCCTGCCTTCAAAGAATGCGTGTTTTCTTTTTTAAGTCCACGTTAATTATTAAAACAACTGTGCCTCAAATCGTCCCCAACCCCTCAAAACGAAGGAACACAGTTCCCACAGATGTCTCCCAGCGGCCCCTCCCACCTTTCTTGCATGTAAATAAGGTTTTTAGATCTGCCATCAATGTGTACACACAACCCTGCTTTCAACTCTTCTCACTAGGCTTTGTATACACTTTCCCATGGATCTGGGTCATCCTGGTGTTGAGTACTTCACAGGACGCAAAATATACGGAAGACACATTTTGTTGTAGAATTTTAAAACCCAGAACATCTGGGTAATGCTCAGACAACCGGAGAGTTTTCTGCTGATGCTGCACGTCTCCAGATACAAGTCCCCTTGCAGACAGAAAACGCGGTAGTTTGCATCTGTACCTATGCACATGGATTTTCTCAAACACAGTGGACTGCGGGGTGTGACAGTTAGTGATTTCTTCCCTGGAAGTGGCATGACCTGCCAGAGTTACCGTTGGCTGGAGTTGCAAGTGCAGCCCAAATTTATTGGTTTTGATGCCTGCGCCGTTCCCTGCGTAAATTAAAATGTGACATTATTACACCCTGCAACAGCCCACTGGTGACCTTTAGCACTCTCCCCGCTCCGCAGCCATTATTCAGCATAATTTGACTGGTTTGAGGCAAGTTGGGAGAGTGGGGAGGGGTAGGTGGGGGCAGGGGAAGGCAGAGTCCAAATTAGAAACAGATTTAAAGAGCATTTGCAGGGAATTAGGCAGCGGGCCAGGAACGCTTGCTGGCAGCATGCGTAACCCCTCTTTAGGGACTGTCAGCTCCTCCTAGGTTTCCAGAGCGGATGTTTCCCGGCCAGAGCGCAGCTGGGTTTCAGTTGTCAAACCCACAGCCAAGACATCTGAGAAGGGGGTGGAGAGCCTGCGTGCACGCGTGTGTGCGCGCCCAGGCCACATTCACACACCACCCCAAGGACACTCCCTGCACCGTTCCACACATACACACCTACACAGGCACACACTGAACTGTTGACACACACCCCCGACATGCAGAGGCTTGGATAGACACAGGTGCACAGGGAGAGAATCATGACGGACACACTTACACGTGTACACGCTCGGATTTGGCTGTGCCCCTGCCAACACTTTCTAAGAGGAATTCTAGAGCAAGATCCTCAATCCACACTGCTGTGTGACCTTGGGTTAGCCCTCCAACCTCTCTGTAAAGTGTAAATAATGGCAGCTATGAAGATCACAATGAGGTAATAAAGGTGAACACCCCGGGAAACTATGCAGCTGTGTTCAGATGAGACATGGACAGGAGGATGGCGGTGATGACAGTGATCAAGATAACTAACTTTTGGTTTGCATCCTTTCTAGAAGGGACATAAAGCACTGTGCTGACTTGATTCTTACCTCGATAAAAAGGGTAAGAGGCTCTTTACATCACATGGGGAGAGCAAGCAGGGAAGGAACCAGGGCCCTGTAGCGGAGGGAGAGAGGCGTGCACATGGCTTCTAGTGTGCACAGCTCTGAGGCTCTCTGTTGTCCGGGGAGCCTGGGCATGTGCCCTGGCCAGGTGGCCGCCCAGGGGGCCTAGGGCTTGTCTAACAGGGCACTGAGGCCAGCACCTCTGCTCTCCCAGCTCCCTCCCTCCCTACCCTGTTATTCCCCTGCCATTTCTGCCACACTCCTCTACATCATCTCCTCCCTCACACACTTGTTGAGGAATCTCCCCCCTTTCTCCTCTCCCTCCCTCACCTTTGAGACTTCCTTCCAGTCATCCTAATTCCCAGATCCCCTGCCTTTTCCTGGGAATCTGCTATGTACCAACAAGCCCTTGTTCTGGGTGCTGTGGGGATGCAAAGGGTAATCAGAGATGAATTAGATGTTGCCCCTGCTCCAGGGTGTTCACAGCCCAGTGAAAGGATCAGCACAAAACACCATAGGAGACCCAGTCAGAAAATGCCAGAAGAGGGCATAAGCACTGGATAGACTCTAGGAGGTCAAAAAACAGCTGAGCACATCCTACTGTGCAGGTCAGGACACTCTGAACCAAGTGACCCAATGTGGGGCAAGAACTGGAATGGGTAACACCAGTGCCCGGAAACAAACTCCCATGTGGAGCTAGTCCCCAGGCTGGTGGACCGAGGTGCAGAATGACCAGTGCCAAAATCCAGATGGATGGGGTCGGGGGGACTGGGGAGAGACACGGGGGTGGTAAGGGGGTAGGCACAGAAGCAGGCATTCCTAGACCGTAATGAATAAATATTTAAGGAGCCTCCTACGTGCTATGTGCTGGGAATGCAATGTAACACACAATTAGTAACACACGGCTCCTGCTTCCTGGAACCTAGTGTTGAGTAAGACCAATGGTACACCAACAGGCAACGCCCATGCCATGAGGTATTGCTTTATAGGAATGGGCTGGGCGCGTGGGGCTCTGGGCACAGAGCCATCTAATTCAGACAGGAGGACAAGAGAAGGCTTCCAGAAGAGGTGGACATACAGAGAGCTAAGAGTTCAAGAGGAGTACTGGGTAAAGGGGACGTTGGAGCAAGAAGAGAGACAAGACTAGAGAGATAATCATGGAAGGTCTACAGTGGCTCACGCTCTCTCTCCTTCACTGATCCAACAAATTTTATGAGCAACCATTTGACAGGTCCTGTGCTGGGGGCTGAGACTGTGGTGGTGAGCAAGACAGTTACGTGTGGGTTGAACTAAGATTGTAACAGTGGGAATGGAGAGAAATCGATAGATTTGAGAAATAGACAATCAACTGTAATTGGATGACGGTGGTGAGGGAGAAGGAATGGTCTAAGATGATTCTCAAGTTTCTAGCTGGGTGCTGAGTGGAGGAGGTGCCCTACCCTGCAGAGAGGGGAGGGGCATACAGAAATGGAAGTAAGTTGAGGGGGCGGGGAAATGATGAGTCTGCACTGGTCCTGCCTGTTTGCAGGCAAATACCCAGCATCTAAGTCGGGCTGTGAGGTGAGAGCTGGTGGCCATCCAGACTGGAGTAGAACCCCAGCAGAAGATACAGGGAGCACTCAAGATGGTGGCAAGAGATCAGCCAGCTGCCTGGGCCCCAGCTCAGAGAGGGTTTCAGACAGAGTTCTAGTCCTGTAGTGCTAAAAGCAAAAAGTCAGCTCATTCCAGACACTGGGACTGTGGTAGCGAAATAGATGCCAGCCCCTCATGCTGCTGCGCTGTCGGGCCTGGCTGCAGAAAGCCTCTGGATGAAGCTTTCGGGGCTGAGTGGAGCTGGGAAGGAGCCACCAGCACTCACGTGGTATATATAGTCTTTCGTGGGTTAGGTCTGTCCCCCACAGCACTCAGCGCGGAGCTGGTCAGATAGTAAGTACTCAATAAATGTTCCTCTAGGAGGATGCAGACATTCAGCAGAAAGGAGGAACCTCCCAGCGATGGGAGCACTGGGCCCCGACTGGGCCCTCACTGAGTTCTCTTTGACTTGAATTGGAGCTGCTGGGTCTTTTGGCTGCATTACGAGAAAGCTGCTTTTGCTTAATGTCCCCCATAAAGACGACAGCTTTTAGTGCCAACCTTTACCCTTCTGGAGCATAGGTCAGAGGCTTATGGCTTATATTCTTTGAAACCCTGGTCATTAGCCCTATAACTGAATTCCCTAAAATACTGCCATTTTGATGAAGTCCAGGCTGGCTGCTTAAAACAAATACCCAGACATCACAAATCGAGCTGAAATTTAGGGCCTGGTGTAAATGAAAACAAACAGCCAACCAAAGATGGAAAGATAGCATTTTCAACGCTAAAGCTCATCCCCCTTAGGATGGGCCTCATCTGAATAAGGCAGTTTCAAAAGTTTGAGCCAAAGAAAGGCTGTTTCATCAGCGAATAGGACAATGTGGAAGGCAAACCTAGAGGGACTGGATTTGAAGGTTTTTCCTGCTAAAAAGCAGTTGGAAGCTCATAACTTGAGAGCGATCTCACCCAACTGCACCAGAGGATGGAGGGTTTGGGTGCCCAGCTGCCAGATGGCCCTGTTCAAAACATACTCCTCCACACATCACGGTGGAGACCTGCACCAACACTGTCAGCTGAGCTGCTCCGGCCATTCACCACAGCCAGGGAACAAGGGCCAGCACCTTTCCTTTGATCCCAGGGCCATCTTAGCGACAGGGCCCAGCTCAGCCGATCCCCAAGGCTAGAGAAGAGGAGCCGAGACCGGGTGACTTGCCCAAGATCACCAGTTCAATGGCGGCAAAGCTGAGATAAGAACCCAGGTCCCTGACTCCACCTCTGAAGCTGCTCCTCATCTGTGCTGTGAACACGAACTGTGAGCAAACTCAACCTCATCTGCCTATATTTCTCTTCAAATAAAAAATGTCTTGTGTCTTGTCACCAGTCTCTCGATCTCCGAGGAGTAGATTTATCTAGAATAAACGATTACAATGCATTTTGCATATACAAAAAGGATATTAGAGAAACGCCAATATACAAAGGCAAGGATTCAATCAAATAAGTACATCACATTTCTGGTTCATGGCGAGTGAAACTTTGGCTCAATTAAATTTATTTTAATGTAAAAATTGATTTTCTAATATATGGTAACATATACTCTATTGAAAGCATGACAGATTTTTTTCCAAAATATTTTAAGAAAAATAAACTCTTATTATCAAATACTTGGAGTTTGAAATAGATTTGCATTAAAATATTAAACTTAATATTTTTCAGTTAATAACCAAAAAAATGGGGAAAGTATAAAGAAAAATGAATCACAAAAATATCTCCTTATCTCTTCCCAGATGCTGGGCCAGGAATACCGCCATTGGAACCTGAGGTGACCTGAGGTTGTCACAGAGTTATAAAATATGAGGGAAACATAAACAACTAAGAAATAGACTGAACGTGGTAATCCCAGAAGTAAAGTGAGCAGTCGAGCTTACATTACGTGCCCGGAGGGTGTGTGGTCCCTGACAGCCTGAGAATAGAACCAGCCGCCACCGCCACCGGGATGGGAGTGGGCCTGGCGGACTTCCTGCCTTTTGGTCAGACAGGCTGCCTTCCTGAATTACCAGGTCTAGGAAGCCATGGTGACAGGGCTGGGGGGAGAAGGGGGAGAAGTTACACGTGTCACATGCAACCCCCACGCGGCCCTCTTCCTAGCTGCCACCTCACTTCCCCTCTGACAGACCGGTTACCTAATCTGCAACACGCCGAGATCGTATCTGGGGTCTCTAACGGCTCTGAAATCCCACAGTTCTGTAATGCAGATACAAGACCAGCTGGTCAGAGACAGGAAAAAGCCCTGCCCCGACTCCCAGTTTGCTCGATATCACGTGTAACACACTGAGTGTTGCGGTCAAGGACTCAAACAATAGCTGCTCTGTGTTGAGCGCTGAGCATGCACTCAGCAAGGTGGTGTGCCTTTCTTTGCAGGGTCACGTTTCATGCCCTTGTGGACCTTACTAACACTGGTGAGAAGACGGAGCTCGCACAGGTTGAGTAACTTGCCCACACGGCCCACCAGGTGTGCAACCCCTAACCCCAGTCTCTCCATCCCACCACGCTGGACACCTGACTATTTCTGGAGGTTTAAGCCCGGGCAAACCTCACTGTCTCTCCTTCTGCCACACACCTCCTTACACTGGTAGCCTTGGAAGAAATGCTTGCTCCCAACCTCCCTTCTCCCCAGGGGAGATGATTTGTCTGACTGGTGAGTTTGGGGGAACCTGTGCCCGTGGGGCCCAGCTCCTCTCACAGCAGGGGGCAGCCTTCTGGGCTGGACCAATATATCAAAAAGATTATCATTTCAACATGTGCTCAAAAGCCACACGTGGCTAGTGGCTACTGTATTGAACAGTGCAATCTTAGAGGCTAACCCCTCACCTCCTGTGTCCCAGCTTGAAGACTTCCAGAGAAGGAGAGGTCCCCACCTTCTGAATTGCTCTAGTTACTTAGTGGGCACCTCTGGTTGCTAGAAACATCTTCATATCAAGCTGAAATCTGTCTCCTTCTAATTTCCCACTTCTGGATACTAACCATGCCCTCTGGACTCCCTCCCCCACATGACAGTTCTTCCAGTGTTTAAGACAGGGAGCACGCTGTCCTTCTTCCCCAGCTTCTGGCTCTTCTCAGGGTTGAACGGCCCCTGTTACTCTCGATGTTCCTCACATGACCTAGTTTCTTGCCCCTCATGGGTTCATCCTCCATTGGACCCCAGTACCCCCACTCAACTTGCTTCTGTCTCTCTGAGAGACAGTCAGAATGGAACACATTCCCCCAGAAAGGTTCTCAGTCTTTTTTTTAATACCTATCTGCTGTCCTTCTGAGTTACTGCCCAACACTAGTATTGTTTGGTGGGAGAGAGCTTCAGGTTTTTTCTCACTTGAGAACACTATATTTATAACTGTCATGGACACCTGTTGTTTTTTGACTACCCAGTATCCAAACAGTCTTCCTGATTTAGAAGAATCCCAAAATAGGTGAGAACCAGAGTGCTGCCTCCCATGACGGAGGCTGGAGGGGAGCAGACATTCACTCTCCACACCTCAGCCCATCGCAGGCTCATGCCTGAGCAGTCGAATCTGACAAGGAAGCACAAAGACAGAGATTGTCAGAGCTTGTCTATGATGGTGGTGGCAGTCAAGAGTTTAGTGGAGAGGCAGCAAGCATCTTGGGGTTTGGCACAACGGGTGAGAACCAGCTTCTGTTGTTTGCAAGCAAGGCCCCCACATAAGAGAACCACGGATGGATGGTGCCCTGTCAACACTGGCTGCTCCTTGGGCAAGTCATCTTCCCTCCCTGCACTTCTATTTGAGTGGATGGCGTGAGGTCCGTCCCAATCGTGATGCACTCGATTCCTGAGTTTTTAATACATTCCTACTGATGATTAAGAGATGTGGCTGAAAGCAAAATGGAGAGAGGTCCGGAATATCAGACAAACTTCTGCCTACCAGTGCTTCAAAACAGTTCTTCAGAAGTCACTCCAAATCCACCTTGAGGCTCTAAACTACGAATGGTTTTCTAAAATGGAGACCAAGGCTGAGTTGAAAAGACTTGTGCCTCTCCCCGCAGTCACCAGAGACTACTGTTTCCATGGCTACCTTGCCCTGAGGCCCTGGATGTGTGTGGTGGCAGGGACAGCACAGGATTTGGAGTCAGGACAACCTGGTCCCCATCCCAGCTCCACTCCCCGATGTTGAGGGACCCTGGGCAAATGGCTTTCCTTTGCTGGGTCTCGGTTTTCCATATGGAAAACAAGGCACTGAGTGATTTTTAAGGTTCTTGTCAATTCTGGCTCTCTGTGGCTCTGAACCCTGTAGGAGCTGTTATATCCCTGAGTTCCTACTTACTGTCTTTTCCCTTCTTTCTGGCTTCTGTATTAAAACTTTACAAGTTTATGAATTGATAAACAAAATGTGATATATCCACACCATGGAATATTATTTCACCATAAAAAGAAACAAAATACTGATATATGCTACAAGAGAGATGAACCTTGAAAACATTAGGCTAAGTGAAAGAAGCCAATCACCAAAGACCACATATGGTATGCTTCCATTTATGTGAAATATTCAGAATAGGCAGATCTATAGTGACAGAGAGTGAACTACTGGTTGCCCAGGGCTAGCAAGAAATGGGTAGTGACTGCCAAAAAGTACAGTTTCTTTTTAGGGTGGACAAAAATGTTCTAAAATTGACTATGGTGATGGTTGCACAACTCTGTGAGTATACAAAAAAACTTTGAATTATACAACTGAAATTGGTGAATTGTATGGTATGTGAATTGTATCTCAACAAAGCTGTTAAAAAATCAGGCAACAAGTTTAAGAGAAATTCAATGTATTTTAAAGCTGTGCTCACGGCATTGGTGCATAGCCTTGAAAATTAAATTCACTCATAATCCAACAATTCCAGGTTATGTGTCTTTGTAAGTCTCTACCTTGATCAATTAACCAAAATTAATTGATTTATTTGAACGTACCTTCTTTAAAATTGCGCCTTCTCAGAAGGTCTAATTAGCAGTCTAATGGATCAGAAAAAGGAAAGATGAGGTCTGACAAGTCTCCACAGTTGATCCCAGGGAGTTCACTGGGGGTAGCTTCTCTTTTCTCTAGACATTTATTAGAGTCTAATGGAAATCTTCATCTGAAGAAGAATTATGGAACAGCGCAAATCCTATTTTAATGTGCACACTGAGCACCTGGGAATCTTATGAACACACAGATTCTAATTTAGTAGGTCTGGGGTGGGGCCTGAGAATCTGCATTTCCAGCAAGCTCCCCTGTATTGCAGATGCTGCTGAACCACAGACCGTATTTCAAGTTGCTGGGCTCCAGGGCTGCACAGTCCAACACGGCTACTGAGCATTTGCAATGTGACTGATCTGAATGGAGATATGATGTGAGTGAATGAGTGAGAGGATGTAAATGACATAAGACTGGATTTCAAAAACTTAGTAACAAAACAAAAGAATGTAAAATAATTTTTACATTGGTTGCATGTTGAAATATTTTGGATACACTGAATTAAATAAAATGTATTATTTTTTAAAAATTATGAGTTTTATTTGTGGAAGATACTGGTAGTCCCCTGCTCCCTGCTTTTATTCATCTTGCCTTCTTCCTTAATAATAGACTTTCAGGTGGGCACATGGTGGTCACCTGGAATAAAGACTACATTTCCCAGCTTCCCTTGCAGCTAGGTGGGACCATGTGACTAATTGCATGGAATGTAAGGGAGTCTTTTGGCTTCCAAAAACCTTTCTTAAGAGATTACAAAAGTGCTCTCTTTGCCTTCTTCTTCTTCATTCCTTCCTCCATCCTGCTGCCTAGAATGCAGAGATATTGTCGTCTCAGACCATGAGGTCAAGGCCATGCACGGTGGACCAACAAAATGTAAACTCCATGATGGCAAGGATTTTTGCCTATTTTCTTTTTTTCCCACTGCTGTAATGCCAGCGCCTAATTGGTGCTCAATAAATATTTGCTGACTGACTGATTAAATGAATGAATAAATGAACAAGTCTGAGTCTCTGATACTAGGGAGGTGATGTCAGCTCTCGACCACCCATCTGAACTTTTACATGAGAGAGAAACAAAGTGCTACTTTGAATAAACCCAAACCTAATCCTAATCAATACAATATTGAAAATATTGAAAAGACCTATCACTGCTTTATGCCATAGAAACTTTACTTAAAATGTTAAGCTAAACCTCAGTAAATCCAATCACATTTTAAATGCACTGTGATTTTCAGCTTTCCAATGTTGTGGATTATTTTACCATGCCGAAATCCATCTATCTGTTTGTTTAATAAGTTGAGGTTTCAATATTTCAAATTTCTAAAACCAAGATATGCCTCTAAAAGTACTTTTTTTTACTAACAATTCAAACCACTGTAGAAATTCAACCTAACGATGTTTTTCCTAACAATCCTAGGGTACAGGTGAGTTAGCACCAAAAAGTAGCATTTTGTAAGACAGAGATGAGCTAATTTCCCTTCCTGATCAACAGAAATTTTCCATTTCATTCTCTGTCCGTTACACTTCACTGCTTCTAAACCGAACAGGAATTTTACATCAGAGTGGTTAGTAATAGCAGATTTTAAGCAAAAGAAAATGTCTTTTTCTGACTTTTTTAAAAAACATTTCATTGCATTCACCCAAGTTTTCAGCCCTGCTGATATCTGCGAAGAACTATGCCTTTATACACTGTTCCCTTAAAGAAAAAAACAACGTAGCTTTGGAAAGGACACCAGAGGACTTAACTCTGATATGCAAAGAAGTGGGAATGAAAGTTCCATCAACACTGTGTGGGGCACGTTGTCCTGGTTCCCTATTCTCAGGGAAGCAAGACAGGCCAGGAGGATTTCAATAAGTCCCAGTGGGCAGGAGGTGAGACTAGGGGCTGGGTTGGGGGTGGAACGGGGAGGGGCAGACAGAGAAGACCAGAGTGGACTGGCCCTGGGTGTTGGCACTTGGGGCCCTTTCCAAGGACAAGGAGAATTACTAGTACCCATCAGCAGGAGCGCAAGGAGAACCCCATGTGATTTTTCACCTTTCCGATTCCTGTAGCCTGGAGGCCTCATTCTTCATTCCAAACTCACCAGGCTTTAAAGCTGTAGGAGGCGAAGTATAAGTTGCTGATCGTGTTTGCTTCGAGACACAGTGACAGGTTCTGCTGGAGGCTCCTGCTGCCGGAAGGAGCCCTCTGTTCTGTGACACAAGAGGGATTCTGGAAGAGCAGTTTCATCAGATGGGGTCCTTAGTGGCAACATCATTTCTCAGGACCAGAAGCCTCATGCTTGCTACTAGAGTTGATCCATAAGCCCAATGACTGGATATTTCTGATATACCAGGGAAGCTTCTAGACAGAAAGCATCTGATATCCAAGTTCCCTCTTAGTTGAAAAAAAAAATTTTTAACATACTATTGGTATGGATTTTCCCGGATCTAAATTCCAACTGAGTGACATACGTTTAAAAACTGTGTTTAAAACTCTGGGGCCGTGGGATTGATTTGTAATATCGTGAAGAGGATGGGAATTCTGGGGGGGTGGGAAGGGGGGAGTAGGTAACAGTATAAAAAAATGCAAGAAATGAAAATGCACATAAGTGAGGTTGATCTGTGAGGCTAGAACATGTGGCAAGCAAAGAAAGCTAAGGGACGAGCCTGGAAAGATCAATGGAAACCAGTGGAGAAGATTTCTGGCTAAGGAAGTGGACGTTGGCCTGTTCTGAATGGGGAGTCACTGAAGATTTTAGAAGCTGAGCAGGCCAGGACCAGAATTGTATTTTGAAACATAAATCTAATAGCAAAGTGGATGGAGTAAATGGATGGAGTAGGGAGCCTCCAGAAGCAGCTACTGTAATAGCACAGGTGAGAGACCGTGACCAGGCAGGGGCATGGAGAGAAGGGGGTGGGGCTGCTGGTCTTGGAATAGGAGGCAGGAAGCCTGATGCAGATGATCTTCAGATTTCTGACTTGTGATCTGGGGAGATGGAGAGGGAAGAGGAGCTTGGGAGGTGGAGGGTGGAGACGAGGAGGTCTGTTTGGGGATGGTTGGGATACCTACAGGAAAGCCACATGGGGACACTTCTGCAAAACTGTCTGGGTTTATATGACCCTACTTTTTCCAGGCTAAGGGGTATCTTTCCATTTATTCTCACAACATCCTTTCCGTGTGTCAGAGGGTAGGAGAATGCTGAGCCCCAATCTGGAACCTGACCCCTCAGCACAGAGACTTTCCGCACTAACACTGCTTCCTTCCAGGGAGCAATTACCACCATTTCTTCAGCACTTACTGTGGGCCCAGCACTGCTTTCCATACAGTTCTATTTATCCCACAACAGCCCTTTAAGGTAGGTCTCACCCTATATCTCCAATGGGCAAGCTGAGAACTAAGACTGAGAAAGAGTAAGTTACATGCCCAAGTTTTCACAGCTGGAAAGTAGCAGAATTGATGTTCAAACCAAGTCTACAAATTCCCCTCAATGAGGTTACACTCAACCATATTATATTGCTTCCAGATGAGGATTAGAATTAAAACCTAACCAGTTCTAAAACGGTTTCATTTGCAAACTCATTCATTCTTGTATTCATTCATTGAACTAACACTGAACTCCTAGTAAGCACGAGGTATAAACATAGTCATCACAACATGGGTGCTGGGGGTGGGGAGAGTGCTGTGGTTGTAGAAGAGTCTTTGTCTTCAAAGAGGTCTAAAGCAGAGGTCAGGCAACTACAGCCTGGGTGCCAAAGCAGCCCCTGCCTGTTTTTGTGAGTAAAGTTTTATTGGAACACAGCCATGCCCATTGGTCTACATAGTGTCTGTAGCTGCTTTTGCACTACAAGGGCAAAGCTGAGCAGTTGCAACAGAGACCAAATGGCCCACAAAGCTTAAAGTATTTGTTATCAAGCCTTTTACAGAAAAAGTTGCCGACCCCTGGTCTAGAGTCAGAACCACAGAGGTCGTAGACTATGATAAAAATCTAGATTATTAAAATAGCACAAATAAAGAGCTGTAGGGATGCCAAGGAGAGTGACTAAAGCCACAGGCAGATTCACCGAGGAGGAGGTTTTTGAAATGGGCTTTGACTAAGAAATGGGCTATTAGCAGCAGACTCCCACCCAGAGTACATTGCTCTTGTGCTCGTACAGTCCAGGATAAGGTACGGGATGCTCAGGCACTTGGAAAGTAATGATCTAAGTTCTCTTTCCAGAGTAGCAGAAGTCATGGCAGTGGCCCTGGCTCTGCCATTGCTGAGCTGCATGACCTTGAGCCAATCTCTTTACCTCCTGGTCCCCAGGTATAGCCGTCTCTTACTAGCCTATCAGGTTGTGAGAAGCAATGTGGGGGGAAAAAATACCTCAGCGACTTGTGAAAAATTTAAATGACCTGTAAATCCTGGGGGTCCTTTGGGTGGTCGGGTCGTATGCACATGTAGACTGCCTTGAGGATAATCACGCATAGCACTTAGAAGCAAAAATGTCAGCCCTGAATGCAAAATTGCCTTTGTCCCCAGCTGAGCACACTCTATTTTTTATTAATTCACTCATGATGCAGCTCGGTAAGTTATGAAAGAGTCCTCCCCCGAGAGGAGTCATTCTTCAAGCTGGGAACGTGTGGACATCCCACCCCAAGAGACTGCAGTGTGCTTTCCCGGAGGTGGAGGCAGCCTGGAGGTTGGAGCCGGTCTGGGTTTATGCTGGAGGTCTGGACCCAAGAGAACACATTTTGTCTGGAACCATCACAAAGGGATCTTTGCATATCCCCAGCCAGCTGGCTCGGCTCTGCTAGACACCGTGTTCCCTGCTCCTTCGCCCTTCCTCCAGGAAGCACCTCCTCTGGCCCAGCCACGATGATGCTTTTCTGCTCACACCCTTGAACCCACGTCCCCAGCCCAAGGGGGAGCCGTTGGCCCTGTCAGTGCGGCCCGTGGCACCTGGCTCGCCTTCCTCCACACTGGGCCAAACCCTCAGACGCAGGAGAAACCAGAGCTCGCTCAGCTGGCCAGCGCCCGGGCTTCCTGTCCAAGTGTTTGTGGCTGGGCTTCCTGCTGACGGAAGGGCGGCTGCGGCTCTCCTCTGACATCCCGAGAGGTGGCTCCCAGGGCCCTGGCCGCCAAGCACGGCCAGCTGGCACCCGGCGCAGGAGCTGCGGCTGCACTCCTGGCAGCTGTCAGACGACATTCACAGGGACACTGGGGTCAGGCCTCCAGAGCCATAAAGGGGATTCCTTTGGGGCGAGAGGAAGCTGTGAATCAGATCAGAAACCTGGGAGCTTGTCCTGGGCAGATGGCCAGAGCATGCCTCACATACACCCCACGCTCCAGGCTGACAGACCCCATGGCTTCACGGAGGCCCACCTCCCTCACCACCTGCAAACCTTCGCCCTGTGTCCCTCTGTGAGTCTCCACCACATAGCTCCCTTCTGCCCCGGGCGGACTGGGAACAGGGCCCAAGCACCCAGATGATAGCCCACCCTGGCTCTGACCTCATGACCTTGAGGAATTTAACTTCATGAAGAATCAGCTTCCCTTTCACAAGTGGAAACTGGAGAGTGAGACTATTTTCTCAGCATACCATGTTTATTTTCCCACGTTTCAAGGGCGGTGACATCGGAAATGGGGTTAGACTTGTTCTATATAGTTCCAGAGGTCAGAACAAGCATGACAGGGAGGCAGAGTTCAGCGTAAATAGGAAAAAACTAACCCACAAAATAGGCTGTCCCAGAAGGTAGTGAGCATCTTGTTCCTAGAGGTATTCAACAGAAATTGTTTGCAGAGACGTTCGAGGGCTGGGCTGTAAGTTCTGTGAGGCTGAGGTCTGTATCCTCTCCATTACTGCTGCAGGACCAGTAACCAGCACCATGCCTGACAAAGAGTAGGTGTTCCAAATATTTGTGGAAGGGAGGGAAGGAGGGAGGGAGGGAGGAAGGAAGGAAGGGAGGGAGGAAGGAAGGAAAACACCAGGGAGGGAAAGACAGAGGGAGGGAGGGAGAAAGGCTGGAAAGGATCATCTTTGAGAAGACTGGAAAATAGATTCCTCCTTTAGGAGAGAGTTTGGACAAGCTGATTCGAATCTAGTTGCCTTTGACTCTATGGTTCTAAGACAAGGATCTTAGATGCCGCTCCAAGAGGCTGCATCAACTCCAACACAAGGCTGAGCAACTCTCCTGTGACAGTGTGTGTTCACAGGCACCACCTTCCTATCTGAGCACTCTGCAGTCTACAAACCCCCTTCCATAAATTCTGTCACTCACTTCTACAGAACCCTGAAAAATGCAGCATCCCCATTTGAAAGACGTGGAGCCTGATGCTCAAGGGTGGTGAGTGGCTTGTCTGAGCTGAGACGATCGTCAGGTCTCCTGATCCTGAGTCCAGTACCCCTCCCAATATGCATGCTAGTCTGTCTTATTGCCTGCCATAGGTCTTTCTGCCCCTGAAGACTGATACTATGGTCTAATTATGATCTTCATTAGAAGCACCAGAGGTTCCCCTATCCTTTGAAAAATTGCAGGAAACAGATCTTCCTCAAAACCGCCCCCAAAAACCAGATCCTCTCTTTTCCCTGCCTCACTCCCAACAGGGATAATGCTTGGGCATTACCATCAATTGCAGTAACCAATAGAGGGTCTGGGACTATTTCCAGAGGCAAGTTTACTTTTCAGGGCCAACCCTCTCGATCACCCTGATCGAGAGAGGCGGTCATTTCTAAAGGTCCCCCTGGTTGGAGATTAGGCAGGTCGTTTGCCTGTGTGCCCTCAGATCCAAGCCGGCCCCTGCCCTGCTCTGCGCCCTCTCACAGGGGCTGACCCCACAGGCCACACTGGCGAGGTCCCAGTCAGCCAGGAGACGGGCAGGAAGAGGAGAGTAGAAACCAGTCTTTCTCCCCATCTCTCCCTTTACCTGGGGGATCACCTCTGGGGTCCCAGTTCCTGCCAGGGAACCTCTGCCAGGGCTCCAGCTCTCTCTGGGTTCAGAAAACACCACCTCCTCTCTTTGACCTTCCAGCCCAGGAATGGTGGCATTTCCCCATGGCTGCTACTCTCATGCTTGTCTTTTACCACGTCTGCCCTTTCATCTCTTCCAGCGCCTTTATAACCACTTTCCCTCTGCTGAGCTTTCTGGAATGGGGTATGTTTTCTGCCTGGACTCTGACTAATTTCCCACCAATGCAGGTCTGTTGAGACCTAGCCCAGAAAGGGTTAAACGGAAGGGAATATGGGACATTCTATCGTGACCACCTTAAGGAGAGTCAAAGAGGCAGGCAGGCCAGGAGGCTCCTGAGGGAAGACCAGGTCTGCCAAGTGCTCTGTGGCTCTGCATGGGAACCAGGCGAACTTCAGTCTGCCCAGCTGTCCTACCACAGGCTCCTTCCCTCTCACGGGGCCCCATCAGCCCGGGCATCCTTGATGCTATGACACAGTTGGTGCCTCTCACGCAAGTGGGCCAGATGGCATGACTCAGCCTCTCAGAGCTCAGAGCAGGCCCAGCGTCCAAGTCCATGTCACCTCCACCCAGGCGGGAGAGGAGGGCTCCCTCAGCGATGTCAGCAGAGAAAGCAGGTGTCTTTCCTCCCCACTCCCAAAACTGCAGCATCTGGGACTCAACGAGAAGAGAGTCACAGACTCTTCCTTTTCCTCCCCCACCGCCAGGGCCCCTCACTCCCTCAGGCAGAGGGGGCCTGACGGGGACTTTTAACAGCCTTGCCCGGGCAGACGCCCAAGGGGAGGCTGCGTCTTCTGAAAATATTATTCATGAGCACAGATCCATCACGTGGAAAGGAGGAAAGCTGGGCCTCACCTTCAGATTTATGTGGACCTACTGCATCTTTGCTGATGAGCTAAGAACTTTCACATATTTTATGTCATTTCATCAGTGTATAATAGGAGAGAATCAGACCCAAAAAAATGCATCAGGCCCCATTCAACGTATCTTTATCGGATACCAGTGGGTACTAGGCATTCTACAGAGATAAGTAAACTATGGTTCCTGCCTTCCAGGGAAGTTAAGAACCTGGGGTCTGGAATCAGCCCGACCTGCCTGGGTTCGAATCCAGACTCCAGCAATTAGTATTTTTGTGACTTTGGACAACTGACTCTTGCCCCGTGAGCCGCAGTTTTCTCATCTATAAAATGGGCATAATAATAATCTCGTCTCATTGAGTCTTTGAAGGATCCAAGTAGGTAACAAGCTTAGCAAGTGCCCAGCACATAGAGAATATTCTTCAACAAATGTTGACTATTATTATTATTTTTTTAATTAATAAATCTAGGATACACGCACAGCCTTATGCTACGTAGCATCCAGGAGTGGAAAAGCATTTTTGAAGGCTATCCCACTACTTCTGTTAATACTGTGAGTTCATCACGAATCCCTCTGACTCCAGAAGACGATAGAACATGGCTCTTCCTTTCTCATATTGGAAGTCTCCAGCAACCCGACCTCAGAGGCATGCCACATGCACTCAGCCCCCCCACAGGCCCTGCCGCCACCCCTCGGAGTCGCCGGATGTCCGGATGTCCGCTGAGGTCCAAGGTTTGGAGTTTCCGGGACTGGCAGGGTCACACTGCGGCTGGGCCATGCCTGGCAGCCCCACCCTTCCTGGCAGCCAGGCCTCCTCCTCCTCTCTGAAAGCCTGCCAGTGCAGGGGGAGGGCGGGCAGAGGGAGAGGGAAGGTCCTGCTCCGACGTTCTCCCTAAGGGAAGCCTGCAGGGGGAGTGGGGAGGGAGCGGGGAGCAGGGCAGACTCTGCTCCACTCCACCCTCACGTCCTGCCAGCCAGAGAATCGAGTCTCTGGAAGTACCAAGTGCTCCTCCTAGTGGGGAAGGAATGATGGGAGAGCCCATTCAGTGGCCCTTTCCCTGCACCGGGATGGGGGGGCGCCTTCACCGGGCCTATCAGGTGATCCCATCTCAGCCCCATCCTACAGCACATCGCAGATGAAAAAGCCCTTTCACATCCAGTTCCTGCAACAACTTGGTGACTTTTCAGGGGGCACATTTTTAACACCCCATTTCACAGATGAGAACACAGAGTCAGTCTCTGGCAGTTAGTCTATGGCAGAGCTGGGACTAGAAACCAGATCTTTTCATTCTAGGTTTTTTTCAGTGCACCATCCCCAAAACAGGCGAAGAGGGAGAAATGGCGACCTTCTTGCCCAGTGCCCACCCCTCACACAAACCACACCACCTTGAGAACGCGACTGGTTCTTTCCTTTGTCCCTGGGTCACAAGAACCTCAGTGTCCCGTGGTAGCCTGATTAAACCCACCCCTTTCCTGCAAGATCGTCCTGCTTTTTCAAACCCCACACATCTCAGGGTCAGTGTTCCCTTCCTCCAGCAGGCTGACCCCGCCATTCTCCAGGAGAATAAGGCTTTCTGCTCGTTGTGGTCAGATCTAGGGTTCAGAAAGTCTTCTTCTGGGGCCACCTCAACCATGCACATGCTGTTCTGAGCCCAGGCAGTTCAAATACTGAGGGATGGGGGTGGAGGGGAATGACTCCAGCCCTGTCAACCCCGGGGGCTCCTGCGTTGGCAGAGATGTGTTGAAGAGGGGCCATTTTGGAGCCACTCACTCATCAATGAGGGGGAGGCGACCCATTCCTTGTCTTTTTCCCTGAAAACAAAGTCCTTCCTTTAAGCTCTCCCGAGACTGGCCTCCTGTTCTGAATGCAGCCACACACGGTCCTTGAGATCCCCAGTTCCTGGGGATGCCTCTGAAGCCTGGCATGGAAACCAGCTGCCACTGGCACCTCTCCTACGGAGCAGGACTGGAGGGGTGGGCCTGGGGTCCCCATCACACAGGGAGGCTCTCCCAGGCCTGGGAGCCTGTTGTCTTCCCGGGGCTGGAGGAGGAGGATGGTTCACTGCCTGCCACCCAGATCCCGCCATCACGCAGAGCTGGGCCTGGGCTCAAGGGCAGGCCAGGCAGGCGGTGATCTATGTTTTCTGGGAAAGCAGCCAGGCCTCATGCCCTCGGGCTTCCGGGTATTGAGGAGAGTGGCAGAGCAGGCACCCGCAGCCCTCAGTTGGCCCACCCCAGGCCCAGCTCTGGTGTCTGGGCAGACAGAGCACTGCAGCAGGAGGGACCACAATACTCAGCCCCTCCTTTGGCTGCTGCTTGGTAAACTACACAGCGCTGCATCGCAGGGAGGAGGGGCATGACCTGAGGCCTCTGGGCCACGTCTCCCTGTGCCCGAGAACCCACAGGAGTCAAGTCTTGGGTTATTTCATTATGAGCACGTCTAGTCCCCCTGCTGGGCCGAGCCATTCCAGGGCATGGGAAAGGCATTTGATTTGGCCTCAAAAACCCTGGGTTCTCTTCCTGGGTAGCGTTGCCATCTACCTTGGACTATGGTCACATCATTTCATCCCGAGCCTCAGTTTCCTCAGCTGTATCACAGGGCAGCAGCCCCTGCTGTGCCCAGCTCCCTGGTTGCTAGAAGCCACAGAGTGTAAGACGCTGCGAAAGCTCCTAAGGCACAACACTCATGTGAGAGCTTCTTGTTGTTATGAAAACCTTGGTGACCTGGTGTGGTTCTTCCATTCTCCACTCGAGGGGAAATGAAGGACAGGGAAGGCGTGAGCCGCTGGCCGGCAGACTTGGGCTCTCCGCAGCCATCCCCTCTGCGGCCCCGGGAGCGCCCATCCCAGGGCCCCTTGTGGCTGAGAATGGACACTTGCTGGCCTAAGGATGGGAGGGGCAGCAGTGACCTGAGTGGAGCCCCAGCATGTGATTCTAGGGGTCTTGGAACCCACCCCCATTTCTCACCAGGTAGAAGGGCCCGCCTGCCTCTCAGAGGACGCCAGGGCCTCCCCTGACCCCTCTCTCCAGCTCCTCAGTGCACACCTGGGAGCCACGTTTCTAGGAAGGTAAACGGTGCTGGGACAGACAGTGAGGAGGGTCAAAACCAGGTCGTAGGAGAAACAGCTGAAGGCAGCTCAACCCCGATGGGGAGAACTATCTTCCAACAGCCAACAGCGCAGGGCAGTCATGGGAGAGGGAACTGGACCTTATCTGACCTTATCTTGGTGGGGGAAGGGCCCTATCGCACAAAGAATAGATGAATCGTGGGCAGCGAACTCCTGGTCACTGGAGGTGTCTGTGCTGGATCGACATGGGAGGCGATTCTATAAAGGGGCTCATTAGGGCTAAGGAAATAGGGGGTCTTCCCCACTTCCCGGGATTCCAGGGTCCCCTGTTCACCACGGGACGCGAGCTTCTCCCTGGTATGAATTAGCAGCGCTGCCGAAGGGGGTTATTTAGAACAGAAGTGCTTGGCCAGAGTGTGTTGCTGGTACCGCCCGAAGCACTGCACATATTGTACGTATTATCCACATGTAGGAGGGGCCCTGGCATCTATCAGGACAGGCAGTTTAATGGGTTATAAATGGTTCTGTTCCCATGTAACCTTCTGTTTACACAAAAAAAGTGTATCTCTCTCCCCTCGCTGTGTAAACAGAGCCCACAAGCGCCTCACACTCACTGCCACGAGGCATGCTGCCTTCCCAGCGCCAGCAAAAGCAAGTCCGTGCGTGAAAAAACCCACCCTGAAACGTGGCAGGTCAATTGTCCGGGGCTGGGTGGTCCCGTGGTTGCCACACATGTTTGGTGCATGGTGTTCACTGGCCACAATCCACACCCCAGTCGCCCCAAGTCAGGAGGGAGGATGGTGCAGGGCGGTGGCCCTTTTCTAGGGGGCCTGTCAGTGATTCTTGAGGCTGGAACCCCTGTGGCTGCCATGGGGCTTCCTATCAATCCAGCCAGCCATCAGCCAGAACCCGGGCCAGCAGCCCGCCAGCTGTAGACCAGCTGTCGGCATGAGGAAAGCCAGCAACCAAGAGTCACAACGGTTGAGGAGCAATCTTCATCTTAAAAGGGGGCCCAGCCCAGACCCCCAGGAAAGTGCAGCTCTTAATGGAAGGGTGCTGGCTTCCTTCAGGCAAACGACTATGGAAGGAGCAGATGATGTTTTATCTTGTTCTCATCCGTACCACGTGCATGGGCATGGCGTGGCTTTGTAGGGCTGGGGCTGGTCAGATGTCATCCAGAAGAAGTAAAGCAGAGTACCCAAGAGGAGCTGGAGTCCAAGAGACAGAAAGCATCGTCCCCAAGGCCTGATCCACAGCAAGTCGGTGGTGGAAGCAGACCCAGAGCCCCATCTTCTGAGTCACCGTTCTCTTTCCACCCAGCCCCGCTCCACGTGAATTGCAGGGTTAAGGAGGGAAAGATCCTCTGACACCTGCTGCCTCTGTGACCCACCTCATGTGGTCCTCTCCCTCCCGCCCTCCCTCCTCTTCAGACCTTGGTTCCAGCAAGTTTGCTCCTACCGCACACTTGCTGAGCCCTTGGCTTGAATGCCCTTCCCCAGCTTCTGTGGCCGGCCTTAGCTCCAAAGTCGCCTCCTCCAGGAAGCCTTCTCTGATCGCGAGCTCTACATCACTGCCCAGTATTAATTCTTTGCAGAGAACTACCTGCTATTTTCTTGATTATTTATGCATGTATGTGTGTATGTGTTTAATCTATCTCCTCCCAATAAAATTTAAATACCAGTAGATTAGGGACCAGGTAGGTACTTAACAAATACAGTTGAATGATCAAAAGAGAGAATTTCTTTTTTAATTGCAGACAGCCCAGAGTTGGTGGAGATATAGAATATTTGTGGAGATATTGTTAAATCTTATGTTTGGAATAATCTGGGAGTTTCCCTCAGGTGACTCACAAGGTCCCTGCACTCTTGGCCAGAACCTCCAATGTAATCAGGGTGCTTCATGGTCACAGACTCTCACGCCTAACAGGGAAAAGGACAAAGCATTTTCCTGGTCCCCTAAGGAGCAAATGGGATTTTCTGAGAATAACCCTTCTTTGTTTTCCTTCTCACTTGCAAGAAGGAAAGCTTAGGAGATGAGGTTGACAGCCAGCTCTCCCCTCCCTCCCCCTCCCTCTCCTCCCACCTTCTGCCTCCTCTCCCTCCATCCTCCTCCCTCCCCTCCCTCTCCTCCCACCTTCTACCTCCTCTCCTTCCATCCCCCTCCCTCCCCCTCCCGTAATTGCTTCCCTCCCTTCTTCCTCTCCCATCCTGAGTATTTGTCATTCTCAGCTTGTGGCAAATTGCTTTTCACCTTTGAAAACCAAGAATGGTTGCTAACCAAGACAGCCTGGAAGTTTTTTGCAAGCAAGGGGTGTTTAGAGATAGAAAACACTATTGATTGCCCCCCCCCCCAATAGCAGCGTCTCTGAAATTCAATTTACAAAGCGCTTCTGGGCAGCCTGTGAGGCCAGTACTGCTCGCAGAACGTCCTAGTGATGCCGGGGCGGGCCCTGCCTCTGAGGAGCTCTCAGGCCAGTAAGAAAGAAATTATTTTGACCCATACATGTTTTTATTAAGTGCTTACTAAATGCTAAACACGGGGTGGCCCACAGTGACTGAGGAATAGGCCTGCCCTTGAGCAGCTCGTCATAGTGTGGAGAAGAAATTCTGACAGTTTCAGTGCTCCGCGTTGGGTTCTGTGGAGGGAGAAGTGCAGAGGATAGGAGAGGGCGGCAAGTGCTAAGGGAGCAGACATGGAAGTCAAGCTTCAAGGGAGAGGCGGGAGTTCACCGGGACAAGGTGGGGGATGGGGGGTGGAGTTAGATGGAAGGGGCTTCAGGCAGAGGGACAGCAGGTACAGAGCTGGCACGAGCTTGCTGGGTCCAAGGACTGGAAGGAGACTGGGGGAAGGAGGGAGGGAGCAGACACATGAGGCGGGGTTGCAGAGGCAGGCAGGGAAAGCGCGGAGGACAGAGGCTGGGAGGTTTGCAGAATGGCGAGTGGTCTATTGCAACAAGAAGCTAGGGAAAGTGTAAGTGGACAATGGAAGAGTTTAGACTATCACGTAAGCAATGGGGAGCCCAGGAGAGAACTGCTTAGGGGGGAAGCGGGGAGATGGCATTGGGGAGATCAGTTTGGAGGCTGTTGCCACGGTGACAGACAGATGACAAGGGCCACACAGAGTGGCAGGGGGTGGGAGGGATTGATGACTACAATAATGATGACATGGTCTTTCCATTCCTCCCTCCCACCACCTCACCAAGCCCCCTCTTCAAGTGCCCTCTCAGACCCTGTTCCCAGATCCTCCGCTCCACTCCCCCTCTGCCTCACTGCTCCGCATTGAAGATGGTGTCAGAAGACAAGAGCTTCTGGAGAATACACACATTCAGATATGAGGAGAGAAATGGGTCTGAGAAGCCGGAACAGCTCAGCCTGAAAGCAGTGGCCCATAAGGTACCTGGCTGATCCAGAAGATTCCCACCCCCTCCCATGTCCGTGCATGCACCTAGATGATCGCGTTTCCTGAAATTCTACAACTGGAAATGAACTAGAGGAAGACAATCCTCCTTGAAAAAGTCCAACCTGACTTACACCTGGGAAGCCGGGGGTACCCTTGGCACTGGGAGACGCAGTTGATCGTGAAAACTTTTTTTCTGTGAGAAAGCGCACCCCCTGCTCCAGTCAGAAGATTTACAACCCTTCGGTCCATTGGTGTGTTGGGGCTCCTGGATTCACTTGGTTGGGTGAGAGGCAGCCGGGAGTGGTAGAAGGAGCACACGCTGAGCAGCCACCGGGCCTGTGTTCCAGTCTACGCTCTGCTACTGCGTGGGTCCCTTCACAATCTGGGCCTCAGTTTCCTCATCTGTAAAACAGGGGTCAGAGTGGCTGGCAGTCAGGTGCCTAGGGTCTCGGACCTCGTCTCCCTAAGTGTGTATGCCAGTTACCCGGTTCCCCCTCCAGGACCAGGGAATGCCTTCTACCTTCCTGCCCTGGAGCCAGGCCTTCCCACCAACTCGATTTGTCTTTTAACACCGTGGTGAAAAGCAACGAATGTGGGCCACAGCCGCTAGCCAGCTGGCTGGTAGCTCACTGGCAGGTAGGCAGGTGCATCTGATAGGGGGAAGCCCCTTCCCAGCCAGCCTCACCATCCATCAGCACCCCCAGCGGGCCCAGGTAAGGTTTCAGTGGCTGCTGCCAACAGCAGTCCTGAAATGGGTCTGGCCTATTCCACTCCCTCGTCCCTTTCTAACTGGGCCTTGGATGGCTTTCAGGACTTCCCAACTCTCAGCGTGCTCACTGCAAGGACCTGGCTCACCTCCTGCCTCCCCATCCTCCCTGGGCTCCCTGAGCCTTCCATGCCCACTGCCCACCATCCCCCACAACCTCCCCAGCCTCCCACACACGCACAACCTCCCTCCCCCCTGCCCCGACCCTGGCCCTGCTTGAGAGCTGGGCAGTCACCAGTCTCTGTTAGACCTCAGAATCACACACTCAGCAAGAGGCTTGGTTTTCCATCCTCCCTCCCTCGAGGCTCCCAGGAAGAGTAGGAGAAGCAGATCCAGGCCAGAGAGCCAGGCCTGAAAGGCCTCCTGGCGCCCCCACCCCAGCACCAGAGAGCCTCATCTAACACACAGGGGGAGAAATGGGGCCTGGGCCGGTGGGCAGGGCGCTGACCCCCCTGAGGAGGTGCTGGCCCAGGCCCTGGCTGGGTTGGCAGCAGCTCCTCTTGGCTCAGACAAACTGCCTTGGAAACAAATCTCTGCTACTCACTTCTTCCCTCTGTTTGGCTGACAACGGAGTCAGAGCTGTTGGCTTGAATCCTTTTTTTTCTTTTTAACCTCGCTCCCTCCTTTTTTCAGCTGCTTAAAAAAAAAGTTTTGTACCAAGACATAGAGCAAACTTTTTTACTTTTAAACTTTCTTTAAGAAAACAACCGTGCTCACAGTAAAACTGTGATGACCCTGTTGTTTGCACAGCACTTCACTGTGTCTAAAACACTTACCTGGATCTTTGTGACAGCCTGGAGCTGCAGACGAGACAGGTGTTCTCCTCCCTGTGCCCAGAAGGAGAAGGAGCTGCCCCAGATGACACGGCTGGTCAGGTCAGGACCCAGGTACCCGGATCCTGCCAGTGGAGACCCCAAGGCAAATTTCCTGGTGGCCCCTCTAGGCCACAGCAGCACCAAAGGGAAGGAAGCCCAGCTGCTCACAAGTTGAATTTCCCCCTAACTTTCTGCCCTGGGCAGTTCCACGTACAGACAATCGGGTGGCATGTGGATGTAATCAGAGCTGAGGAACTGCCTCGCTAGTCCCCACAAGGACAAAGTCTTATCTCCCTCCCCTACCAAGAGGGGAGCATAGTGACTGACACTACATTTCCTGAGCACCTACTGTGTGCTGGAGCATCTGCCAACATGATCTTGTTTTAAACACAGCAACCTTGTGGGGTGGTATTATGCCCCTTCTATAAATAAGAAAAGTGAACCCCAGAAAGATGAAGTCACTGCCAAGGCAACACACAGGAGGAGATGGAACCTGGATTCGAACTCAGGTTTTTTTGACTCTCAAGTCCACACTATTTCTACTGCCCCTGTGCTGCCGCCTCCTGAAAGCATGTGGCCTCTGTGCATAGTTTCCTCTGCAGAGGGAGAAGCCACAGCGCAGAGAGTGAATGTTGAGTGGGAAGGAAAAGAGCAGGGATGGTTCTATAGAAAGACCAAAGCAAAACGCGGTCCAAGCCCTGGCCCGGCCACGCTCCAGCTAGTGAACTGGCTTAGCTTCTCTGAGGCTGTTTCCTCATCTGAGAAGTGGAGAAAACAATTCTCTGATCCTGGAAAACACCTTCCTGTGCACGCTGCCTTCTCACACTCGCCATCAAGACCTCTCTTCCTGTCTCCCCAGCCACTCCTCCCCCGAACATATCCTTATGGAAACTGGACACTTACAAAACGGAAATGAAATGTGGAAAATAAATGCTGGAATGGCCCTTAGCTGTCAATCAGTGTATCCTGACATTTTACAAATAGGGAAACTGAGGCCCACTGATGTTGCATGACTTGCCCAGGGTCACCCAGCCAGTGAAGGGCAGAGCCAGGACTAGAAGCTCCTTATCAGTCACAGCCCTAATCACATGTTTGTGATAATCACATCTTTGGATCATCTTTTTTGAGGAGAGGGTCAACCTTTCCCACCCTCTCCACCATCCTGGCCCTTGGGGTCAGATCTCACTTTTCTCCCCCATTCATAGCAACTTCTTGTGCCCACCCTGTTCTGGCGTCTATTGCTGCCATGTGTGCGAGTCAGGATTTACAAGATCGGTCTCCAGCTGTGGAAGTCAGTATCAAATTAATGGAACAGTTCCAGCCCCCAGACCGAAGGCCCTAAAATCTGAGGAGCCTTCAGCCTGTCCCACTCCTGGGGCCCTGTCTGTCCTCACTGTGGGCCCGAGGGCAGAAAGTGAAGCAGCTCCTGTTCCCAAGGGGCTTCTTTCCTTGGGGCCTGTGTGGAAGACTGGATGGGCGACGGCTTGCCAAGGGCAGCCAAAGAGTCTGGGTGACTGGCGAGGGAAGGAATGTGCACGTGGTGCGAGACACCGGGGATAGGTTCTTGCAGGCTGTGAACAATAATTGCCCTCTTGATTGACATCTCACAAGACCCTAAATGTCAGGGGTGGAAGCCATCATGCCTGTGGTTGCAGGGAAGACAGGGTGGGTGGGAGGGTGGCAGGTGACACAGATGACACCAGGGGTGGTATTTCCAGGCTGCAGCTGAGTCTATCCGTCACGTGGGTGGGGACAGCTGTTAGGGCTGGGGGTTTGTGCCCATGCCCACGTGTCAAATTTCCCATCCTCTCTGCAGGCTTTGTTTAGATTCCCATCACAAGCCCCACTGTGCATCCGCCCTGGGTTCCCTAACTGCTGGGTTCTTCCCTGGGGGCAAGTGGTTAGGAGAAATGCCTTGGGGAGAATTCAGACATCCCAGGCCTCAAAGCAGAGCTACAAAGCCAGGAGTGGCTGCTGCTCGGTGGCTCCAGCCTCACTGGCAGGGCAGATGGAGTGCAAAAGTAAACAGACACCCGCAGACATGCCTGCAGCCTCGGCACATTTTAAGCCCCCTCCAGCATGTGTCTCCCTCGGATGGACGATTCAGTCGGATTGGATTTGGCAGGACTCAGAGTCTGGAGCCTTGTTTTGTTCTCCACTTATAGAGGAATGGACCGCTCGAACCTGTGAGCCTCGAATGCTGTGGATCCGGGCCCCCTCTGGGAGGGGAGAAGGTCACATCTGGGGAGGATCTAGGCGGTACTGAGAGATCCCCATCTGCAGCAAACAGCACAGAACCTCAGAGCTGGAGAGGACTTCCTTGACCATCAACTCAGAACTCCTCATGTTAGAGCTGGGGCTGCTGAGGCCCAACGTGGGGACCTGCCCGTCCTCAGAGAGGAGAGAGGGACATGGTGTGGACCCCAGGCAGGTCAGGAATGTTTTCCTCTACTTCGGGGAAGCAGTGACTCGGAAGCCCTGGGGAACCGGCCCACCCGCAGAGAGAGTGGGAGGATGCTACGGAGGCTCAACCCTCCAACACTGCCCTCAGGGTCCACCTGGGTTCCTTGCTGCACGCCTCCCACTGCGGCACCCTCCCTATCGTGCAGTGCACAGAACACCAACTCACAGAGGCCAACAGTGAACTATCAGCCCCTATTTTGGCCAGTAATTGCCAGTTCTTCCCTCAGAAACCATTCCCTGGGCTTCCAACAGGAAGCCAGAGGACCAACAAGAACGCCATCCTGGCTCCTTCTGACCTCCTGCTGCTGTAGGTGAAAACGGGTCACAGGAAGAGATAAACGTAGATGGCAAGGAGAAAACT